>NC_080732.1:1967353-2267353 GCF_019097595.1 Hemibagrus wyckioides
CCGATGTGTGGCTAGCGGCAGGGTTCCTGCATTCACGACTGCCTGCCAATTGTGGGCCTTTAATTTAGGCTGAAGTTTTGCATTAAAATTGTGCAGAGTTGCACCATGCAAGGCTAAGGCTTTCACGCAGAATAGTAACCCTGCCACCTACAGCACGAAACACACACACACACACACACACAGATATACAAAACACACCCTTACTTACCCCCACCCGAACACTAGCCCATCCCCCAGCGCTATTCCCCAGGCAAGCCAAGCATATCAAGTGTGCCTACAGTACTCGCAGGCTAATGAACAATGCACAAAAACAAAAGCGAGAGCGAGGCCTCCATTATCTGATCTTCCGCTGGAACACAAAACGGGCCTTCTCTCAAACCGGGAGGAAGTGCCAGCCAGCCTGCAGGTGTGAGCTCCCTAAAAGAAAAGCCTTTGACTAAATAGATTCTTTGACTGTCAGAGATTAGAGTCATGGCACCAGTGGTAACACACATCTTTTTCTTTTTTTTCTTTAAACTTGCTAGTATTTTCTCACGGGTCTGCTGGACCTCTCTTGGAGCGGGGGCTCTCTGCGACCATTGAAATGTCCTAAGTTTTAATTAAGTTGAAGTTGCCACAAGAAAGCTTTTTTGGCCCGGATTCAGGATCATTAATTACAGCTATCTTTGTTTCTTTTCTTAAAACCGGGGCCCCTCCCTGGGCAGCTAACCCGAGAGGGTAGTTGTTTTGGCCTCTCTGTGTGTCTAGAACCCTAAAACAGAGTCCAGGCCATCAGAGCAGGCACGTGAAGGCCTCTCACTTAACATGACGAGCTCCACACTTATCTCCTTCAGTCAAGAATCCACAGAAGTGGTTGTCGTGTACGAAGAAACGCACGACAAAAACGTTCCTGTTGTTTACTCGAACGAAACTTCGCTCGTACGTCATACTTTGGCCAAACTCAATCTCAGAGCAATTAAAACTCCTCTCTGTTCTCTGATTCCAGTTTTCTGGACACCCTTTGAATGATTAATTGATTGTCAATAGCACAAATAACACACTGAAACATTCCAGCTCAGATCCATTAAAATGGTTTCTGAGAAAACAGCGAAATAATTTCCCTCTGCATGACCGAGCCATATCACGGTTAATAACTATCGCTGATAAACAGCCATTAGCTTGGGGTTTGTTAGCTGGCTATTGTATGAGGTACGCTCGTCCTCCTGTCGCCGTATTTTACCCCACTTTAGCAGCCTCAATTACTGGGTAATATAAAGTAGATTTGCATCGCATGTGAACGGGGTCGACCGCAGATCTTAAATTATTCTTGCACGCAGTTATTGCTGAGTATCCGTTTTCATGGTCCTAATAAAACACAATACAACCGGACTTGTCAAACGGTTTAAGTATCACACAGAAACAAACTGTCTACAATTTTAGAAAACATTAATATATTCTAGTAGATTCTAAATCAGCAAATTCCTGGTTGTTTTCTCAAGGCTTATATTGAAATATGGTATTTTTCTTTTCCCCTTTATAGAAGCCTTTGGCATGCGCCCAAGGTGATCTGGACCTCAAGCCGGGAGATTTCTGATTTATGAGGTTTAAACTTACCAGGCATGGGGAACGGTTATACGCAGCCTGCAAAAATCAAAATGTTTGTGGCATCGTGTAACATATTCTACCCCCCCTCGACCAACATCCAGCACACTCCCTAAATGTCAGGAAACCGCTGGCGAAAGAGACGAGTCCTATTTATAAAAGAATTCGGCCTAAACTTATTGAAGAGGTGTGTTAAGAGTGCCAGGAGAACAAAAGCAGAAAACGAAGCCAAGCAGATAAATCTTTCTCCTACAGTCTTTTCTCGGGTGCTTGGGGAACGAGCAGAACTCTGAAATCGGTCCAAGTGGTGTCGGTGGCAAAAAGGCTCATCAAGGACAATATGGGGTGCACTTGTGTCTTTGAGGGATAATTGTTCCGGATTAGCATTTGGCAAACAACCAAGAGCTGGAACTCATCGGGGACCAATCATTTTCGCTAACACCTCGTCTCTGGGCATCCCTCATCATGCCAGCTTACCAGGGGCACAGACGCGGGGATTCCCAAAGCGGGTGGTCCGAGGGGCGTAACCCTCTCCCTCGGCCTAATCAGGCATCCATCTGACAGCGCAGAGGGGGAACGCAGCACAGTGCCAGGCTGCCAAAACAATGCAAATCAAGGCACCAGGGACCCCTCTTCACCTGTCAAACGGAGCCCCAATTCCCATGGAGCGTGTTTATTCACTCCCCCTGCAACCTGACAAGGGGACTTATTTATTTATGCCGACTTCAATGATTACAAAACACCTCCTCTCGCCCCTGCGTGTTCGGCCTGTCTCCTGACGACAGTAGGAGTTTCCGCTGTGACAAACCAGACTCATTAGCGGCGTTCAGAAACAAGGTGAGTTTTGCCTCGCCGTTAATTCAGCCGGTTCTGACTCGCTCGCTCGGGAAGGGAAGGAAAGAGAGAATCAGTTCATCCCTAACCAAGGACAAATTAGAGCATTCTGTGCAAACATGCCCTTTTTTTCCTGTCATTAACCATAAAAAACACGCCTAATGAACACGTACCTAAAATAAGCTGTGGCATAATTGCCCTGGAGCCACGTAACCGCCGCAAATATTTCCTAATAACATGGTGTGGTGAAATGAAAACTGTATCTGTATCTAAATGCATCAGCATTTTCTGCCTTCACACTTTCCTTTATCCCCTAAAGATCCCCTTTGAGAAGGAACGGTGTTACTCTACGACCCTGGAAGAAAAAAAAAGGACAAGCAACAAAAGCTGGTTTTGTTCCTCAAAGCATTTTAAACACATACCAGCCTCACTTGGATGCCAGCCAGATATACCATTCCATCAATACTGACACCCCGCAAACACATGTTACCAGTAAGCGCCTGAAGAAATAAATGAAATGCTATATCATAGACGCTGTTGGCAACCTGACCGAGATTCTTGCGCGAGAGGTATGCCTGCCCCTGCATTCCATTTCCGAGCTCTTTCACAAGGCCACTGTCTTCTCTGCGGAAAGCATGCGGCGGCTCTGAAAAAGCGTCTCGTTCGGCCCCTTGCTCTCCCCCTGCCTATACAAATCCGAAGGAATGTATCAAAGGGCTCCAAATTGCCTGCGCTATTTGTTTTTTTTCCTTTGCAAAATCCATCAGGGATGTCACATGTAATTGTGGCTTTGGGTGTTCAGGCCAAGACAGAGCCTTATTGGTGAGCAGCTTAGAGGTCATGCAAGAATAATAATCATCCTCACAAATGGAGGTCAGAAAGAGTAAGCAAATTAGCACAATGAGGCTTTCTGTGGTGTGAGAATTCTCAAGAGGAGTGAGAAAGGAAGGCAGGACACACCCACTAGTCTCGCTGAAAATGACCGGTCCAGAACTATATCTATCCACAATGTAGTATTTAAGTAGCCAGAGGTTTTAGGGGTTGGGTATGAGCTAACCTGGGAGACTAATCCAGAATAGTGATGGACAGCAAATAAATCTGCCTCCTTACACACAAGCATTTCATGTTGCGTGCTGTATTTACGACATGATTTCAAACGTGTCCATGTGCCCATGTATGTTCTTGCGTTTCACTCGCCCATCTGCCAACAGACCCGACTGTGAGAAATGTCTTTTAACGATTTTAAAACGCTGATTGATCTGCGGCGCAATATTTCATCGATTGCTGTTAGCGCTGATTTTCTCTGGCTCGCTCGCTCCTGCAGTAAATACAGCTGTGGGCTTTGGGAACGAAACATCCGGCGACTTCACACATACCTCACCAGCAGTAATAGCTCACGCAGGGGAGACGGAGAGGGAAATGTTTTCACAGGGAGCTAATGTTGTTGATCTGGTATGTGTCATTAGGCCTGAGATAGTGAGTATGAAGTAGGATCTCTTGTGCCTGCCTGGTGAACATAGATAGCGTGGAAGGGGAAAATCTGGAGAAAGCTCGGGTCACTGTGCCAGAGACTGAGCCATTATTACGGCTGTCACACACTGGCCTTCTATGCGTGAGGAACGGAAAGACTGGCATGCGGTGGCATTCGCCGGTCACATGCTTGTCTTCTGCACATATTCAGGTCAGGAGGTCAGTTCTTGACTAGCATGAACTTCAACACAGTACAGAAAGGATACTGAGGAAGTTCTAGAGAGTCGCGCTTATCTATGCACATTATGTACGTTTCTAAAGTATAAATCCCCAAAGCTACATATATTACAGAAACCAAATTCAAATTACATCTCTAAGGATAATGTACTGGAATCCCCTCTCGGTGTAAGCAGGAGCGTTCGGGAATTGCATCTGCATATCACCTCTTGCCTCAATAGTTGATATGGAAGATTAAGGAGCGGTGCTTAATCTTCGCTCGCTAATCCTTCCCACCGCAAACGCAGACACGAGTGTTCGTCCGCTCTTCAAATTGCCTTAAAAGAAAGCAAACTGGCGAAGAAAATGGAGGTGTATTTATATTACGGTGATTTAAAATCTGTCGCCTGGACACTTATTTCCCATTAAATCCTCTGACCTCACCATTACCCTTAAAAGCTTTGCTTGTCTTCGACAGGAAGTGAAGAAGTCCAGAGGCTCCAGCGCCTGTGCACTTCAGACTCTTCTTTCCATGATTTAATTCATCATCAAGTTCAGCCAGATCAGCATAGCACGGACCTGACCTCCTCAGCTAGCTCGGTCGGAAAAGGGCTAATTACTGGGCTAAACTGGAACGGGAACGAGGATGTTCCATAATGCCGGCTTGACCACATAGAAATCTAACTACAATGGAGAGGAGTCGCCGTTAGGTCTGTGTTATATAAATATAAACACGTTATGAATATTGCATGAGCAGATCATGGTAGAGATACGAATACAGATATAAATAGGAAGTTCGCTAATTTTTAGAAAGCTTGCCAGAAAAAGGATCACAGGGCAAAAAAAAAAGGAGTGGGAAGATTTTATTTTCATGCATGCATATGTGAGCGGTGAGATAGACGTGAAGGTTAACATTTGCAGTGGATGAATCTGTAGTAACTGCTTAAAAATGTACTCAAGGTCCGTACTTAGGAGCTGGAGTGATGCACCTGAGGTTGAGGAACTGTTCCCATGTCATGCTGACCACGATGGCATTCCTACATCCATGTAAACGTTTGAGACAGTGTTGTTGTCACACTACACCGCTTTTCTACATTTAAGAGCACTTAACGCTTGTGCGTAACTCTGTAAATCAAGTACAAGAGTGCAAACGCCGACTTTTCCTGCACCTTGTGTATCTGATAAGCTTGTGACCGAGGCCCCGCCCAGGACCGTGCGCTTCTTCCTATTCATGCTTTTAAACACTGAAGCCTTTCATATCCCATCTGCCTTCAACAACAGCACAGAGGTGGCTCCCTGATTTGCAACCTATTAGAGCAAGCGAAGGCGGGGGGGGTGAAGAAGGACGGGTTAGTGGTAGGGGGGTAAAAAAGAGTGGCAAGCAGGAGCATCAGGATCAGGAGGGGGAACACATTTAAAGAGCTCTTTTTCCTCCTTTACTACTCTCAGCCCTCGACGAGAGCAGCTCTTAAGACAGAGCTTTGCATATTGCACTAAGAAAGCTACAGGAGACAAGCCTTTGAGTTCAACTGCTTTTAACCCTGGCTTTCTCAAGAGAGCCTAGGCAAATAGCACACACACCAACAAGAACACACACACACACACTCATGAATATACACTCAGGGAAGGCAGAAAGGAGGATCTCCGTAGTGACAGAGTAAGCCGATACAACCGGAAGCTTCTGCAGTTTATACAGCCGTTACCTGTAATAGGGAGGACATTGTTTTTGTGTGTGTGTGTGTGTGTGTGTTTTTCATTGAAAAGCTTTAGTCCACATACCAAAGTCCACTCAACATACCACAGACCACTTTGAAGATTACTGAAATGTTTGCCTTTGTTCTTTAGCAGTGAGCGACAGAAAAGAGGCAGCGTCTTCGAAATTCCTCCTGATACAAATTAAAGACTCGAACTGATCCTATCAGTCATTAATAACAAGTTCATCAGCTTGCTGTGGAGGCTAAACGGTTAGCTAGCACGCCTCCGTTCCTGGCTTCCAGGGCAAGCCGTGTTACTTTAGACAGATTATCGGGGAGAGGAGGAGGGAGTTATTGTTTGTTAATGATGTGATCTGAAATCAAACAAGGTTTTAAAATGGAGAATTACAGAAAGTCTAAACTGGACAGTGCATAATATGGACACAAATGTGAAGTAACAAAGGTTTAAAGGCAGATTTTCTGCTGCTAAACCGCATCCCAACGCTGATTATTTAAACTTCCCAATAAAAACCGAATTCTTTTCGTGCACATTAAGCGTTCTGTATTCATCCTCCAAAAAAATTCCCCAATATTTCAACAGGTTAGTTTAACAAAACTCATGAATGTAATCCCAAACAAGCGAGCGGGACTTCTATCGGGTCTATTTCAAAGCATTAAGGATTACTAGTAGCGGTCTAATCCTGCTGAACCTAAGGGAGGTAAATCGTATTGTGTTGGAAATCCTGGCTGGGGAAGAACAGGAGGCTAAATGGGTTCTTTGCTCTGTAATCGAATATCACACACTGCTCATCTATTCAGCGAGCACCTAATGTTTAAAACCAATTACTGGAGGTATGCTGTCTGGCATTTTGGGCACGATAATGTATGCAAAAACTGTCACCCATGACCGTTGTTCTGCTTTGACTATACTGTCTCAGGCCACGGAGTTATTAAATATTATCAATAAATATTGATCTGCATATTGATCACATTCACACCCTTTCAGTTTCATTCAATAAGCGAATAGCTTCATCATCGTGGTTTGAGTTTTTACACACACACACACACAAACACACACACACACACACGCCAAAACCCGTGGGAATTGGTGATGTGCAGACATACGTTTATCGTCCAATAATCCTTTCCAGGCAGGAGTCCTACATTTGCGCCCACCTCTGTGTCTAGAGACTTAAAACAAAGCTAATTACCTTCTCTATTTTTTTTAACCAAGAGTATCATATTATTGCAATTCAACTCCTTTCAGCGCCGGCCTTATCAGTGCTTGATGAGTCATCCTTTGTTAAGCTGGCTCTCAAATCCCAGTAGAATTGAACAGGGTGGGGGGAAGGATGAAAAAAAAGCCCAAAAACAAATGAAAGGGGAGGAAAAAATTACAAACTTCTGCCACTCTTTGTTTTGAGGCAGTGTGACGCTCCATTTTTGGTTGTACCCCCCCCCTTCACTACCCTTCGTTCCTCCGTTCCTCCACCCCCTGCTGCTGCTCCCATACCTGTCAGCCTCAATAGCCTTCACAGTGGCTGCACACAGACAAATGGGCTGACCTGGCCAGCCTGGATGACCCCCGGGCCAGCAGGAAGATCACGTCTGGTTATTAATATCAGAGCATTCTCAAAAGGGGGAACACAGTACCAGAAAGGAGAAGAGAGAGAGAGAAAGAGAGAGAGAGAGAGAGAGAGAGAGAGAGGTGGAGTGTGCTCCAGTTAAGTGCTGAGTCGCTAGTGTTGTCACTCAACAGCCGCTGGAGCTCGAGCATGGAGATGACCATCTGCTTTCATAGTGTAGATAACCAGAAGAAAAAGCAGGGAAATAACAGAAATACCGATTCCTATTAATATCTACGAGGATTATTAACAGAGGCATTACGGCCTGTCCAAAGCCCTTCCCCGGCTTTGTGTTTTCGCAGCCGCACTCGTCTGTCTTTATGCTTTAATTATAACCTCCTCCCCCTCTCCACGCACCCTCCCTCTGACAGATTCCCATTGTAATCCTGGCGCAGGTGAAAGATGAGAGCGTTTGAATAATCTGGTTGCTCCAGTGGGCAGGAGGAAGAGGGAGGGCACACGTGTGTTTATGCAAGCAGAAATAATCACGCCTCGATCCAACTCTACACGGACGTCAGCTAGTGTCCTTTCATGCTTTAACGTTAAACCACATCCAGAAAACGGAAAAAAATAAGCGAAAGGCTGCCGAAACACGACACGGTCACTGAAAACACCACTAGCGCAGGTCTGTTCTGTATGTCGAGATGACGAAGGAGAGGTCTCTTCACGCTATACCCTGTGAACTATGACTCTTTTATGCAAATACACTCCGACTCCATCTTCTCCCGCTTGTGGATTCGCACCAGCTGAAATGACAGTCCAATAATTATAGCCGCATATATATGGGACATTTGATTTTCAAATGAGAGGGACGTGGGCTTGACCTTCAGTAATGAGTGCGGTATAACGGCGTGGACTTAATAACGTGCCTGTCAATTGGTGGCCATCTTGATTTTTTTTTAACAGAAAAGGATACGCTGTCCTTGTAGACAAAAAAAAACCCCTGAAAGATAAAATGTAAAAAAAAATATATATATATATATAAGGAAGAAAAAGAAAACACCTTGTCTGATAAATCATGAAATTTCTCCAGTTTTTTTTTTTTAAACCCTCTGCACCCCTCCTTCCTGCTCGCCCTTTCTCTCTCTCTCGCTCTCTCCTCTTTTAATTTCCCCTCTCATTTCCCTGCCCCGACCAATGATGTTGCCATCCGTATCATGGATAATGAGATGGGCTATCTGCTGCTCCCTGGGGACAGGACTGTGGAGAGCCAGTGCCCCTCTCCACCATCCACCAGAAAAGATGAGCAGTGTATGTGCCAGGGTCCCGGTGGTCTTGGAAATGAAAGACAGAGAGAGAGAGAGCAAAAGAGAGAGAGAGAGAAAGGGAGGGAAATGTGGAGAAAGAGGAGGCGGAGAAGGAGATGAGGGAGAAACAGAAGACAAATACAAATATGGAAATAATGTGGTGGGCTTTAGACAGACACAAGCATTCTGCTTGGCTGATGACGGATTGGCTGCGACTGCTGTAATCAACTACTTCATAACTCCTGGCTAGCAGACTGGGATGCACACACACACACACACACACACACTCACACACACTCACACTGGACATCAAGATCCAAAAAGAGAGAAAGAGAAAGAGAGAGAGAGAGATAGAGGCCCAGCTGAGGAACAGGTGCGGTTTGGTATTTGAGTTTCCTCGCTCACTCTCTGACTCCGACACACTGACCATGAACATTCTTGGCTCTAAATGACCCAAATGCCCAGTGCAAATCCTCTCTTTGGAGAAACACACATTTCCTGCCATTTCCTAACCGAGCGTTACGCTGCCTTTCAATGGTCATGACAGATTTATATCGTCCCACATCTGCATTTATTTGAGTGTTTATTATTAATAATTATATCATGACTATATATCCTTATTATAGGCTTAATCCAAACAGAAATACAGATTCGTTTCGGCGGAGTTTAACGGCTTGTGAGAGCAAGCTGCTTTTAGTCTGTCGTATTTACCCTACCTTCTGCTAATATAATTGTATTCCTCGACGCAGAAATGTCGTCGCTCCCTGACGGAAAAAGGCAGAAGCAAAAATAAATAAATAAATGCTCCGAATATTCTCCGTATCCTCAGACATTTCTTCGGCCGTAAAGATATTTAGTATTCCAGATCCATATGGAAACGTCGTCAGCGCTTTGTTCTTTTGGTGCGCCGAGCCAAACTACCCAATCCCATGTGCCTTTCACCTTTAAACATAAAAAGAGAGGTGTTTTTCTGGTCAAATAAAGAAGTCTCTATTTTTTTAAGCTTTACTACCATATGTCTATGAGTGAAATATTCTCATTTCTGCCAAACACATTAAAGGCTGCATCTGTAAAACAGATTTCCCCCTGCTGGCATTGAAAAAAAGATGGGGCAGGAAAGAGCGCTGGGCGAACGGACACTGCTCTCGCTCTGTACATTAGGCTGAATAAATACTTAAAAATCACTTTCATGTCTTTTTTTCATGCTGGTAATCTAAGCTTTGGTTAGATTACTTCATTATTTTCTTCTTTTTTTTTTGGTGATAGAAAGAGTAGGCTTTGTCATGCTACTGCTGGATTTACCGACACGTGAACGCGAAACAATGGCACTGTTTTAATCCCTACAACAGCCACCTGCTATTTTCATTCTGTGTCAGTAGAAAGGAATGGGTTAAAAAAGGGAAAAAAAAAGTATTGCTCAGACTCATTACTTTAAAAACAGCACTATAAATGTAACCTCACTATCATTCAGCGTTATCAGGATCGGTGTCACATGACTCCTGTTTAATTATGTTGAATGCCAAAAAAAATCCAGGAGTGACCCTCTCGCATGTACACAAGCGTGCAAACAACCTGCACCCGCAGCCATGTCCATGCATGCAGCAACAACCGCATGCTATTGAGCTCATGACTAAGCTAGGCCTTTCTCACCTCCTAATCTTCAGTCTACTTGTCTTCCTACATGATCTCCAGTGCTCTTTGTTGCTATGGAATCCTTTTTTGTTTGCTTAGAGAATTAGTGAAGCCCTTATGAAAAAAAAGAGAGGGGGGTGGAAAAAAAAAGTTTTAAACTGCTAAGGATTTCAAAACATTCCCATGGACAGGGTTTTTAATGCCAGGCCTCAAAATTCCACATGCGATTCTTTCAGGGCTTCATTTGGCTCATGCTGACTTCACTCGTCAGAGGATTTGCTCTTTGTTGCTCAGATACTAACGCCACATCACTAACACCGAGTGAACGCATGAAGAAAGTGAGTCTTCTCGTCTCGTCTCTCACTCCGTCTCTCTTTCTTTTTTTTAAATTTTTTTACAGTGCAGGCTTATGGTTAAATGAATATTCTTGGAAAGGCCTCTTTGTGTATTTCTCTTTTTCGGTGTACCCTGTTAAAAGGCCCCTCGGAGACGCTTTCGTTCTGAGGCAGGGTAATAAAATCGTATTTCATTATTACGATTACAGACCTGCCAATTCTGTGCGCAGTCTAGCCATTGTCAGTCGCTAAATTAACTTTTTCTAAATATACAGCCAAAGGGGGTTCGGCTTATGCACACGCTTTGCCAAAAGTGACTAAGGCTGGTCGATAGATCCTCATTACGTTAATATAGTTTATCCAGAGAAGTCCACTAATGAGTCTGGGATGCAGTGTAGGTCTATGATTTCAGGATATCAGTATTATTGTTTCAGGCAATCACACCAGGCCAGTAAGTCAACACCCAAAAGCACTTAAGCACAGGATGGAACTACACCGGCCTCGGTCTTAAGCACTACCAGCCCCTAACTGTGCGCTGTGGATCGTCTGTCCTAGATTTTGCCAGGAGAACACTTTCCAAACACCTTTTCCAAAGACAACCAACATCAACAAAAAAAAAATCACAACCCACAGACACAGAGAGACTTTTTCAGCACACCTTCCCACAACTACTCATCTTCTGAAGTCACCTCCTGAGAGATTCCCTCACTCTGAAGGTGACAAGGCAGATTTTTTTATTTTATTTTTTTTTTGGTGAAGTACGCATTCAGAGAACCAAATATCAGCCTGGCTCACTGCGCCATATTGATATTTCTGACATGAAACTCAATTAAGTTTGATTTTCGAAAGGCATCATGTAAATAGGCTGACTGTTATGTCCCTGGCTGGGGGTGTCTTTACAGGAAAGGGAGAGGGAAGACTGGGAATGAGTGGCCGTGGAGGGGTAAATCAAATTTACAGCTCGCTTAATGACATTTGGCATCATAAAAACAAAGGTGCTGGAAAACAAATAGCCCATATTTACCTGCGCTTGACCACAGGCACTGAATCAGCGCGCTGTCTCAGGCCACTGCGCTAGCCACTGTCCATTTACCTCAGCTACATTATGAGGTGTAATGGAGAAGGATAATGTACATACTCTGGTTTACATTTAGCAAATCAGCCTATGGCATCAAGTGTGGGTTGGGTAGAGCATGCGCACACTCACACAGGAACTCACTTAGACACACACACAAACACACACACACACACACACACACACACATAGAGACACACATTCACACAGTGATTAGAAAGATATCAGATCAGTAAAGCTTGGGGTGGAAAAGGCCCTGACCTTGTAGAGCTTGAGAGCTGCCTCGTGCCTCTGGTTGGTGGTGTGTAGCCGCAGCTTCTCTACACTGTTGCTGTAGTAGTCGCAGGAGTTGCACTTCAGGTGCACAGGATTGCCGATGGCGATGCACTTGAGGCGCCACTGGTTGGCCTTCCCTCCTTCTTTGATGTGGGCCACCAGCTGGTACTTCTGCATGTGCTTATCAGTCTTGCAGTGGAGCTGGAAGTTGGCCTTGAGCTGCGTGTTGTAGTTGCACAGCTTGCACTGGTACACGTCGCCCATCACGGCCCTCCACTCGTCTTCCGGGAGCAGGCGCTCGGCCACCACGTGGGCGTTCAGAGCCTCCAGGCTGTCCGTGGTGAATTTGTTGCACACAGCGCACTGGAAAAGTTTCAGCAGCGGGTCGTTGATGCAAGGCGACAGCTCTCCGGCGGAGAGGATGGACAAGTCCTCGGCCATTAGCTGACCGCTCATGAGACGCAGCTCTGACGGCAGCTCATTATTGACTGCAAGGAAGGACAGAAGGGGTAGAAGTGGACAAAGGTAGATGTTTTTAGAGAAACTGGAGTAGGGCACCCACACAAAAGGATTTGCTAAAATAAAACCTTGGTGAGGAGTAGTGGACTGTATAATGCCTTTACTATAAAAAGCTGTAATAGGATTGAATCAGGATCAATTACAATCATCCCTTTCAACTTCTAAACCCCCCCTCATCAGATAGCTTTAATTACTCCTACTGGGCATGTCATTCCTGAGTATGTACTGTTTTTTTCCTACCATAGACTTGAACGTTGATCAATAAAAAAGAGAATCTGCTATAATCTAAGCTCCGAATGTAAAGCATATCATCTAACATGCGGCTAATTGTACATTTCTTTGATCCTTTCATATTTTTTTACAAGTCGAATACCTCATTCCTCAATGTTCTACAAAAGAAAATTCAATAATTGCACCAGTTTAATATCTGGACCTTTTTGTAGACCACATGTAGCAATCTGCTAGACTTAAAATATGAGCGTGTGTGTGTGACTGCTTTTTCAATAAAGGACAAAGAATTCACAGAAACAATAGACAGTGACAGGCTAATATATGTGCCAGCTCGTGCTAAGAGTTAAGGTGAAGACATGCAGAGAGGCATTTGTTTTCAGCATTGAGAATTCAGAGGCTGCATCTGCTCGGTCATGACCTGCAGCTCTGGAGTGGGGATAAAAGAGTGAGAAAGCTGCTGTCAGGTCATTGTGAAAGTTCCTGGAGAAATCTACTCCATACTGTTGGTTTTTAGATAAGGTCTTACAGAGTAGGGGTGGGAGATGGAGATGGATTAAGCAGACTTGAGAAAATTAAGAATGAAAGATTAAGAATAATACCCGTGCCACAATTCATAGTAATTTTTTAATCAAGGACTAGGTTGGTAGAAGGATACAATAATGGGTGGAGTGATGAAGACAGAAAGAATGAAAGGGCCCAGGAGGGAGGGAGGGAGGGAGGGAAAGACAAAGAGACAAAGACAAACAAACACATGAAAATAAATCTACTCACCAAGCCCAGGAGCCAGAGCTGTGGCACTACTGGGATCCATTTGGAAGGGGTTAATCATCATCTGCGGATCTGAATGGTTGTCCAGCTTCATGCCGGTCAGGCCGATGTTCTGAGCCAGGTAGTACTGGTAGAGCTCGGCTTCGGCCGGCGCCAGGCCCAGGTGAAGGTTGTGCTGGATCTGCTTCATGTTCTGCTGCAAGAGCATCATATTGTGCATGTGCTTCTCGCTAGTCATGTGGATCCGTAGATTCCGTGCCACGTTGGTTTCATAATCGCACACCTCACAGCGCCAAGTCGGCTTCTGCTTCGGCTTGGACGGCGAGGGTGCACTGCAGCCGCTCAGGCCGCCACTGGCGACGGGGGCGGCATGGTTGTAGGTGGGCTCTGAGCCGCCGTTCTGCAAGTTTTGCACATTGTTGAGATGCTTGTCCGACTGCATGTGGATGCTAAGGTTGCCTTTGGTGGTGGTGGAGTAGTTGCACACCTCACAGCGGAAAGGTTTGTAACCACATGTGTAACTCTCGCCACGGGCTAGGCGTGGGTGAGCCTGCCCGGTGCGACAGTACACGCAGGAGCCACCCGACTCGGGGTGCTTCTCCTTCATGTGGGCGTCCAGTGTCTGCTGGTACTTGTAGTGCCAGTTGCACTTGGGGCACTTGAGCGTTTTGCAGGAATTCCGCGAGTGCATCATGGTCATGTGGCCGCCCAGAGAGCGGGAGGACCCGAGCACAGTGTCACACTTTGGGCACTCGATGCCGCTGCCTGGGGAACCCTCTGCAGGGCCAGGAGTGCTGGGCGTGCTGGGAGTGGCAGCGTGCTGGTGCAGAGGGCCCGGGCTTTCGTCATCTCGTCGCATCAGGTCGAGGGGATGAGAGGGCGGCGTGCCATCTCTGCCTCCATTAGAGTCACTGTAGTCCTTACTGCCTCCGCTGCAGTTGACAGAGTCATTGCTGCAGTCCCTGCTGGCGGCAGCTTGTTTAACCTTCTCTAGGTCGTCGGGAACAGTCACAGAGGAAGAAGAGCTACCCCTTTCAGTAAATTTTAGCACACTGGATGATAAAGGAGAAATGCTTTGGTTTAAAAGAGGGAAATCTTTGCTACTGGTATTGTCCACTAGTTCGTCTACACCATCATCATCAAGCTCGTTTAAGTACATATCTTCGTCCTCCTCTGCATCGACTGCATCTCCTGGTTCACTTTTGATGGGGAGCTCCCCATTAGAATGCAAAGTGCTAGCGTTCTTCTGCCGCTCACAGTTGCTCTCCTGGTCCCTAGCCCCTGGAGATGAGCAATGGAGGGAAGCAGAGCCAACAGGAGACTTAAGTGCTGAGGAGGGTGTTCCCCCAAGTGTTATCTCAGCCTTTGGCATTTGGGTACTCCTGGGCGACTGCTCTGCAGAGGAAGCCGAACTGGCACTTCCTTTCAAGAAGGCAAAACTGGCCTGCAAGGAATCGCCATTCTCCGCGTGTAAGGCGTTCCATAGGCCGCGAATGCCTGGATCAGGGCCCATGAAGTTTGCAGTAGAAAAGTGGGGTAACACAGAATTGGATTTTTTTGGTTCCAGAAAGCTTATAAGAGGTTCTTTGTCTTTGCCAATGCCCTGTATGATGGCAGAGACATATTTATTACTAAGGAGCTTCTGCTCCTCCTCGTTGAGGGTCATCCGATGATCATGCACAGCATGGGTTACAAATGACCTACTATAACCAAAAGACAGCTTGCACAAGAAACACATCAGAATGGGTTTCCTCTTCCCATCGCTTATGCAACCATCAAATTTGGACAAGTCCACATTGTTAGGAACATCTTTGGACACACAGGAGTTTTTGGCTGCGCCATCAATGGTAAGATAGTCTTTATCACTCTTGTGTCGGAGATCGTAGACACGGAAACTGTGCAACACAGGACCAACTCCTGCTAATGCTGAGGTATTTGGGAAAGCCTGTTCGGCTGTAAATGGTTTCCCGAGGGATGAAGCAATGTGAAAAGTATTGATCACCTGTGGGTAAAAGGACATGGGGGCAGTGGCAGACTGCTCAGTCTTGTCCCTGGCACCAGTTTGGGAGTTTGAAAACAGTGCTGGGGAAAACAGGCTTTTGACACCTGACTGGGCGTTCTGACCACTTTCTTTGGAGTCCTCAAGAATGTAAGCTGAGCCATCGGGCTGGTAAACGATCTCTCCTGTCAGGTTCTCCACATCGCTGTCCTCGAGGTCACTGACCTCGCTCTCATTCTCGTCCTTCAGAAGGGGAAGGCGGGCGTTCGGGCAGTGGTGCTCCATGTATTTTTGTAAACTTGAGAAAGAAGTGGCACATTCGTTGCAGGGGATCTCTTTAGTGGAGGCGCCCAGGGCGGCAGCCGCATTCTCCGCGCTCAATCCCAATGCAAACTCTCGCCGGTTTTCGTCCGTCCTTAGGTTGACGTCCGCAGGGCTGTTTTCCTTGTCAGGCTCCATCCCAGGGACTTTCTCTGGCACCTCATTATCAAGATGTGGCGTTTCACGTAGCTTTGATAGCTTCTGCCCATTTTCCTGCCATGAAAGAGAAGGGGAGTCACAGGTTTCCATGGCAATCGCTACATGGGGATCTCATTTCATCCAGTCTGTCAGGGACCTGCATGAAAAAACAACAAAAACACAAAAAGAGAGAGAGAGAGAAAACAGCTTAGAAAACGTATAGTGGTAGGAGATCACATCAGCACCTCATGTTTTTACCACATGATCCAGAAAACAACACTCCTGCATTTTCAACATAAAAAAGGAGTCATGGCTACAAAACCTGGTGTGCAAGGGGAAGTCCAAAAAAAATTCAAATCACCAGCGGTTTGGTTCCTGTGTTGCTGATTTAATCAGCTTTCCCCCTCTGACGGATCCAGCGGGTATTTAACAAGCCCTGATTACTCGCCCATCCGAATTCTAGCCCATGCACTGACCTAACATCCAGTCCAAACTCTAATAAATATTTTGCACACACACACACACACAC
This sequence comes from Hemibagrus wyckioides, assembly GCF_019097595.1. Lineage (NCBI taxonomy): Eukaryota > Metazoa > Chordata > Actinopteri > Siluriformes > Bagridae > Hemibagrus > Hemibagrus wyckioides. The sequence goes on from NC_080732.1 coordinate 1,983,844, forward strand.
ACACACACACCAATCATCCTTAGGGGACCATCCAATGATTTAATATTTTTTTTCTCCATTTTCTTTACTTGGCATCTTACAAAAAAATAAATAAAAATCCTGGCACATAAGAAACACCATTTGAAATACCATTGTGATGTTATCAATCTTGGAAGGCTGCCCATCTTTCAACCGTCACCGCTTCAATCAGGCTCTCTCCAGGCTTTCACAAATCATACGTGCGCCTCACTGATGAAAATCTTTCAATCATTTCTCTCTCTCTCTCTCTCTCTCTCTCTCTCTCTCTCTCTTTCTGCAGGGCTGAAATCACACATGATTCATTCTTCAGGCCAGGAATGCAGATGTGAAGCCTGAATATCGACCCGGTGCCCTGGACATGTCAGGAAAAAGAGTGTCCATCATGTCACAGGGATCCACCGCCTCTCCACCAACAGGCTCATGAGCTACAACATGATGCTAGCAATGCTGCAATGCTAGGCTAGTACTGAATTTAAAAAAATGAATAGTATAATATTTGAATATAATATTTGAATAAAGCTTTAACGCTAACGTATGTTTGGCTGTGAAGCAATGTCGGGATTAAATTAATCCAATGAATGAAGCATGCTAAGCAGAAATGAAAGAAAAGCAATTGACAATATGAAAAAGCACGATTTGTTTAATCCTGGTGCGAAATTAGCAGTCCAAAAACAAGCTTCCTCCCACCCAAAAAAGAAAAAAAAAAACAGACGGGAGTAGGTGGGCCAGCATTTATGCAATCCTACAGGAATGTGTGTCTAAAAGCACGTTTGGCGGCGAGGCCGAGCCCAGATTACAGTGCTCTCCTGTGATCATTTGTGCATCTCCACTGTAAGATCACAAGGCACCATCACAGAGCCAGCAGCTGTGTCTTTCAGAGCCTGTGGGTGCAGGAGAAACAGTGTGTGTGTGTGTGTGTGTATGTGTGTTAGTGAGAGAGAGACACATTCCTGCCTCATTCGGTCTCGGGTGCATGTCATAAAAGGATGACCTTCACATGATGGACACTGTCTCACTGTCAGGACGTGGTGTATCTCTGTCGCAGTACATGTCTTTAGCTTGATCGAACCTCACGTGAAATCTGTTAGCCGCGCAGGTGTCACTTAGCACAGCCGTGTATATTTAATTCTTCTTACATCTAATTCATTTCACATATCAAGTGTAAAGTTGGGATTTTTTTGTCTCTCAGACAGAAGTTAGTCGAAAAATACGTTTTTGAAAGATTGAACTAAGGAAAATTCGTTCTGTGAACCTCGCCACGTCCGTTGCATCCACCTTTTTTTATTTTCTCCACCGTAACTCGACATGTCCGCTGACACCAACCCCAAACAAAGACACAAAAGCTGGAGCTAATCCCACGAAAAAAAAAAACTTCTATCCACTAACTTCTTTTTATATTCATTTAAAAAAAAGAAAAGAAAAAAAAAAGCGATTATTCTTCTCCTTTTTCTTTTTTTTTCTTTCAAAATCCAAAACATCACTCCCACATGAGGTGACTTAAGTGTGAAACAGTTTTTCCTCCACCTTTTTGGTTTTTTTTTTTTACATTCTCACTCTTTCTAAACCTACAAAGAGAAGGCTGAGGGAAGAAAAAAAAAAGCGCTCCTGAATACAAAGACCTTTCCCTCGGAACAGAAAGGACTCCGAAAACAATGAGGACAGGTCTGCCTGCATGGAGAAACAGTTCCCGGTTTTCCCATTGGAACAAAGCAACGGCAAACAGTGTTTCTACCTCAGGTTTTTAATTAAGACTGTCCCGGCCCCCTTCTCGCCACGGTCCGTGGAGACGCGGCCCTGTGAAGTGATTAAAAAGAATGTGATCTGATCAAGAGAGAGGAATAATGGGGCAGGAATGCTCGCTTCGTCGCAGTGCTAAGTTCTTGGGAAAAAGAGGGGCTGAGGGACTCTTTTGGCTATTGTTTTTCTTTGCTGCCTCCCCCTCAGTCACCCTTTTCTTTTTTTTTTTAAGAAGCTCACCAAGAAGGACAGCAGGCTTTTTTTTTTTTCTAAGCTGAGGATTTCACTTGCTCTTTTTCTCCCTCCTAAGATTCATTCTGTCTTTAAGTCAAGAAGAAACACAGGTTAAAAAAAGTTAGAGGAGGAGAAAGAAAAAACAAAAACAAAAACTTTGAACTATATCGTGTTAGTAAAGGTCACACCCCCCACCCCCACCCCCCCGAGTCGTCTTTGGGTTTTTTTTTTTCTCCTTCTTCTTCTCCTTCACTAAAATCCTCTATCAAAATGTCATAGTGAGTTAGGCAAAGACAATAGGGAGTCACGGTGTGAGTGGAGCCCAGTCGGAGGCTGTGAATAGACCCTGGTAAGAGTAATTATACCTGTTTATTTGTTGCCAAGCTGATGAGAAATCCATCAAAGCGGTATTATCTGAACATCAACAGCTTTCTCTGGCTTCTTAAGACACGCAGGAGGCGGGTTGTGGTGGATTTGGTGGTGAGGGGGGGGGTAGTGTTAATTCTTTCTGGTTTAAAGAAATCGTGTGTTAAAAGAGTAAAAAAAAAAAAAGAGGATATATTTGTGTGTATTCTTTTTTTTCCCATAGCCTTTTCTCTAAGTCTCTTTTTTCCTAGGTGTAACAGTAGAAGCGGCAGGACTCCGGTGGTGTCACAGATATGTTTAAGGCCCTCATTTTCAATAGACACCGTATCATTACCGCCGGGTGTGGCACCATTCTGCGGTGGCATACGTGTAGCACGGGAATCTTTTTATACAAATTACCTGTCCACAGAATAGCCTTTAGGAAATAAATTCACACGACGCTGACACAGATACCAATCTGTAATGGTGTACAATGAAAAACGTTTAGCTGCACAATCATGGGAAAGAGATTTAAAGCCTTAATATGTTTATAGAAAGACAGACGTGTGTGTAAATATGTATATAGCATATGTTACTTGTTAATTCTGCTTAAAAAGACACTAAAAAAGAGAGAAGAGAAACGCATGGAGTTCTGCTCCCCCCTTTCACCCATTTGAAAACTTTTACCATGAGGGCCTGGTATCAAAGGGAAACATAATCTACATAGCTAATGTCTCTCTCCCCCCAAATTCAAAGCTGCAATTTTTCTTTGCCCAGCAATCTGGAAACACTCTGGAGTTAATTACGACTGATTCGAAATGAACCGCACAAACAAAGGCCAGTCTATGTCCAGACAATTATACTGCATTAACCGGCTTAGAGCTTCCTGCTGATGTTGCCCGGGTTCTTCTGCCTCGCCTGCACGGCCGCCATTAACGAGGGCCGGCGCACAAGAATGTGTGACGACCTCTCGTGACACGGCGCAAACTTTCAGCCCGAGTCGCCACAAAGGGGAGAAGGTAATTAAGTTTGAAAGAAAAGAGCCCTCGCAACAAACAATGGCGCTGTGTCTCTGGAAGAGCGAGGGAGGGAGGTGGAAAGGGAGGGGGGGGCTTGAAAAAGAAGGGGGAAAAAAACGAAAGAGAGAAAGAGAGAGAAAGAGAAAAAGAAGAAAAATCATTAACATTCACAGGAACTGTGTGAGAGAGAGAGAGAGAGAGAGAGAGAGAGGAGAGAGAGAGAGGAGAGAGAGAGAGCAGAGAAGCGATGAAGGGAACACTAGCTGGCACTTTTTCTGAGCAGGTTCTCCACTAGCCTTCCTCTTCAAGCCCCCCACATCTGGTTTCGTGTCTTTTCTTTCTGGTGCCCATGTGATGGCAAATCATCGCTTATGACCCACCTCCACATCTCCTCCTCCTCTCTCTCTCTCTCTCTCTCTCTCTCTCTCTGTCTCTCTCTCTCTCTGTGCATCGTGCACCTAATGCGCAGATTTGCAAAGTGAACTTCAGCACTTTGCATTTTTTGCTTCAATTACGCTTAGGGAGTGAAGATCTGGAATATATATATTTATATATATGTATTTTTAAAAAAGGAAGAAAAGCGTGCATCTGCTCGACCTCCCACCTGAGACACATCAGCACTCTGTACTGTAAATTCTGCAAAGAAGAAAAAATGGCTCGAATGCAAATCAGTGCATTATCCTACTTTTTTAGTGTCCTCCTACCGCCTGTGAGGATTTGAGCTTAATTAGCTGAGAGGATATGTTATTTGGAGAGTACAGCACTTTAATGACACATACACACGTGAACACACACACACACACACACACACACGGAGGCTCATGTGAGAATGAATACACGCTTATTCTCAAAGGAGGCACTGAGGAAAATTAGCACTGGTTACTCTCTTATTCATCGGCTGGATGTTGAAGCGGACTCGTGATGTCCTCACATGCACGAATATGTTTACTTTCTGCTTTGATGGGGAAAAAACATCTCAGCTTTTTTTTTAATATATCCTTTAGTGTGTGTGTGTGTGTGTGTGTGTGTGTTTTCTGTGCTCAACAAGAAAAAATCTAATTGCAGCTTTGCCAGCCTCATGCTCCCTAATCACCCTCTCTTTGTCTAGTCCATGCAAAGCAGGATTAGAATTAAAATGATGACTGACTAATCCCTTGATTTCCCTGTGCTAAGTAAATATTAATCTACTGGTCAATCGTGACTTTGTAAAGGACGACACATATATATACAGAAAATGAAAGGCGTTTATACCGGTTATGGAAATCATCTGATTTACATGCGCCATATCTTTGTTTTTTAGGCGGAATCAATATTCGCTGACAATGTGGGACCATTTTGGAAGTCGCCAACGAATCAGGGGTCAGATGAACTGATCGGGTTTTTATTTGCGAGCGACCTGGAATGAAGAGAAGTGTTTGTGGACTTCACCAGCTATGTACACTACAGACGTGCCAGACCTGCTGCTGTTGGACAGAGCATGCAGATAACTGAGCAAACATGGACCATATGCCTGCCAGACATACACACACACACACATACACACACACACACACACTTTCTTTATCTCTCTCTCTCTCTCTCTCTCTCTGTCCATTCAGCGTCACATAATTCGCGACCTCCTCTCATAAAATCCAGCTGATTTATTTATTTTTGTCCCGATTTAACAACCCAGACGTCTTTACAATTGTTTCTCCCTTTAACCAGCTCCTTGTTCCTACACGTTAGCTTTACTCAGACGTCAACTCCATCCAGCGCTGTCATCGTTCGTGTAAGGTCTCTTTCAGAGATGAGCACGAGGAGCTGTTTTTTAATTGCAGCAGCTTGTCTGATTTTGACCTTTCTGCACTGTCATTTTTCCAGGAGAAACAATAAAGGTTTAAAGTTTAAGGCCCTTCGGTAAAGGCGGTGCTCTCCTTCTCCCGGTCCTGTAATTATCTGCTATTATAAACATAATCACAGGCCAGGTATCCATGCACGCATTCCAGACCTGTTAGCTAGATGCGAATCGGAGAATTCCGCAGCGAAAAATATTTCAAAACACGTAAATAAACTCGCTCGCTCGTTGTGTACGGAGGCGACGGACGTGAGCCGACCCGGCGATATCTCTCATTTCTGGAGCCAGAGAATTACTAATTAACTTAAAGTCTGGGCTTATATTTAATTAGAGAGCGCTCCAAATGAACTTTAGACCAAAGGCATTTGCTTTTTAAACAAACGTCGCACTGACAGCTGTTGCGAGTTTACCCTTAGCAAGAAAAAAAAAAAAAAGTTTTTGAGTGCCTTTGTGGGGTCGATGCTTCGTTTGGCGAGAGATCGAGTGTTCCGTTTGAAAATTGTACATTTTAATTGGATTCCACTCCAAACAAACAACTGTCATATGTAATTAGCGTGGGCTTAGATTAGGACCGCAATATTCCATTATCAAATCAACCCGAATGTCACGCAGCATACCGACCCAACTGGCTCGGGACCAGTCGACTTCAACAAATCAGTCATGGTGTCCCATTTGCTTCCTAAAAGAGCCAGAAATAAACAACTCACTAAAATATAATTGCTTTTTTTTTTTTTTTTTTGCTTCTTCCACTAAGGTTTAATTCGTTAATTTAATGGTTTGCTTAAGGAAGAAGGAAAGAAGAAGAAGAAAAAAAAAGATTTGTCTGTTAGATGAAAAGGGCATGTAGGATGAAAACTATTCGAGTCGCGGTAATGAAGAGCGGCGTTAAAAAGAAGATGCTGATTTTTCGCCATTGGTGCCATTTGAAGGTCCGGTTTGGCCTGAAACATTATCAGAGGAAGGAAGACCGCTGTATTTTATGTGTCTCGGCTGGTGAAAAAAGGCCTGAATAAGACGTTAGGGGGATTTTAAGGTCAATGAGAAGTTGGAAGAGAAAACAAAGCCTGCGTCAGCATAACCGCCGCTTAATTAAAGCAAAGAAAACACATTATTTCTAAAGTCCAGGGAAGTTAATACTCAGGATTTGTATTGTTGTGAAATGTCATGCTGTAATAAGCAAGAAATCTGCAATGAAAATCAAATGTCCACACACTCACACTCATATATATATATATATATCCTTCATTATGCAGGAAATGCCTGGTGTGGAAAATATACTTCACCCCACTCCCTCGACCTCATCCCCGGCTCTCTGCTCCATCTTTTTTTTTACGTATCGCTTGATGTTTGCAAAGGGCCTCTGATTTGATTTTATTAAAAACCACCCCGACTGACCTCAATTTCCCCTAATGGCTTTTTCATACATTTCCGAGCATCTTTGCCTGTTATGCTTCTAAACTTTCAACACTCTCGTGATTATCCACATCTTTACCGCGGTCTCTGTGTGGACAATAACAGCGGAGGAAATGAAAGTTTTCCTAGAACTTGAATCCAGAAATAAAGATGCTCCATCATTCAGAACAATCCTCTCTGGCTTTCTTTTTATTTCTTTTGTTTGTTTGTTTGTTTTTTGGCCTGGACTCTTTGACGCAAACTGGACCGACATAACCGTTCATTTTCTCCAGCGCTTCTTCTCCAGCCCCGTCATTAGACCTGCTGACAAGGTGAGCGACAGTGGCACCTCCAACACCTCCACTAAAAAGTGTCCATCTTTAAAGCGAATAATTAGAGACGATTCCAGTGCAGATGCCAGACTGCTGCAGTGAGACAGGATCTGAGGAGTCTAGCATTAAATAAATACTTCTGTGGAGACAGCAGCTGCTTCTCCTGACCTCAGGCCTAAAACACAAACAGCGGGCAGGGATCGTGTCTGGAAAACTGCTTGTTTCTCCATAAACACACGCACACACACACACACATGTGGCATGGCCGGGGCTAATATCCCTAGCTCATTGTCCTGAACTAACTAAGCATCATGAATATTAATGAGGGCAGACTCTCACTTATTTGTTTACATAAGGCACGACTGGTCATCCATATTCAATTACGGTCTCATCGCTCTTCTCAGAGGGAATAATCAGCGCCTTCTTGAAGAAGAAGGTGTGTGAACACATGTCGGAATATTTCACGTCTCTGGGAAATGCCGTCTGCCCCGCAGGTCACTGATCTGAACCGCACATCTTCAGACGAGGGCAAAGGGCTTTGAACTTATTTAGGAGAATGACGACGTCCATAAAACAAACAGTGACACCGATCTGTCGTGGACAGTGAGCAAGAGAACCGTCAGGCTTCTGATTTACAGCTACAGATGGACAGTGGTAAGAATCGGACAAGAATCCGTCCAGGAAATTCACCTGAATTTTAAAATGTTTATCTATAAACCAAGGATAATACAAATATTTACTTTTTTGCTGAGAACCGAAAATATAGGCTGAAAGCTCCGGTTTCAGGAAAATGACAATTATTTCCTCACCTCTTGTAGTTTCCACATGCTCCAAACACACACACACACACACACACACACACGTGTGCCAAGTAGCCCCTGAGCTGCTAGCATCCTCCGCTGTCAGGAGGCTTTGCTAATGAAAGAAAACCCCGCCATCCAGGCCATGCTTGGGTTGTCAACCCTGATTGGTCGAAGCAGCTCCCTGCCATGGCAGCGGGGAGGGCGGTGCGCTCCGATTAAACGAGTGCAGCATCTCTCTCTCTCTTTCCCGAACCTCGCAGGATTTCATACACAGCTCTGGGCCAAATGATTAACATACATGGTCCATCATGTTGATCTCTGCGCATAATTCCCTTTTCAACCGGAATAAAGGCATGAATGTTGCATGCGCTATCACCCCCCCATACACACACACACACACTTTTTTTTTTCTTTTCCTCTTTTTTTTTAATATCCTGTACGGAAGGCTTCATGCCAAGCGGGAGAAAGCATGAGAAGAAGACGAAGAAGTAGAAGAAGAAGAAAAAAAATCCCTAGCTCCTAGACGAGACGTGGGGGCCGACAGAAAAAGTAATGCGATCCCTACTGGCCGAAGACCAAGAGCAACAAAAACATTTAGATAACCGTGTTCAATAATGAAAGTTTTCAGTGAGGACAGAAATTACATTTCCTCACGATAACAAGGCCTTCCCATAACAAGGCTCGCAAAAACGTCCGAAACGCCCGTGTGCTCATCACTCATGCGCGCTCGCACGTCGGGGGCCATCTGTAATTCTATTAGCTTCCTCTTTTACGAAGGCAGAGGCGTTTTAACAGCATCCATGCTACAGGGGACAAAGAGAGGGAGGACTCTCGCGCGCATACGCCATTCGATTGGCAACAAGTCAACATCTGGTAAAGCGTGTCAGTGCGCCGGCTTGTCCAGTCAAGACATTAAAGCATGACCTGTCTCACTGAGAAGGGCCTCTTCAAAAATGCAGACGGAGTCCATCCTTTCCCCTTTCACGGGGCCGGGGTTAAACCGGGGGACGTCGCTACCCTTCACGGCGGAGTCAAAGCGGACTTCCGTCTCTCTCTGCTGGAAAAATTAACGCCGGGAGAAGAAGAAGAAATCGCTTTGTCCTCACGGCACATGGGGTTTCCTATTGTCGCTCGGAGCTTTTGACGCTTTTAAGTTTCACGTCAGCGTGACGTCATCAATGAATCGAATACAGCCGTTTATAAAACAGTCAAATGGACTTTTATTTAAATATAGCATTTCGCTTTCTTTTTTTTTTTAAATAGAAAAATAATCACACACATACATTCTGGAATTTTATCAATAAAAACACCTCCATGCGATTTAATACCTGCAATATTGAGTGCCTGGCCTTCCTATTGTGTCTAAACGCTGCTGCATAAAGCAGCCAGAGCCTCTATTTACTAGCGGAGAGAGAGGGGGCCATTACCATACATATTACTTCACGTAATGACAAAATCTGCAGGCATCTTGGGAGGCTCCTGGAATATGAAGCCGCGTGCTTGTTGTCTCGAGTCCTCAACAAACGCATCTTTAGGGAGAGCTGGCCCAGAAATAAAGAGAGAAGCAGGCAGCGTTTTTTCTCGGCTTTCATCTCAGTCACTCAGTCATCCATTCAGTGGGCCATTCAAAGCCACTGTGCATTATGCAAAAAAATGCTAATCCTTTTCCGATGCTTTCACACTTGTACAAACCCCCATTCCCCCCAGTGAAAAGCAATTATATCAGTTTACATTTCTGTCAAAAAACAGGATTAATGCAGGAGTACTAGCAATGTGGAGGGTATCCCCCCCGTACTAGCTAACGGAAACTAGAGATTATTTGAGACGCCATTCTCTTTCCTCCACCTCGAAAAAAAAAAAAAATGTGGAGAGGCTCTAAGAATGTTATTTAATTAGCTGAAGGGAAAAGAAGAGAGTTTTAGTTGCTGTGGAAACTCTTCCCTGACCCGACCTTCTCTTCGCCAAGGCCCGAGCAGAATGAGATCCAGTCTGCTCTTTTAATCAGAAACAAATTATGGAAGAATGTTGCCAGGTTTGATGATCCCATCTGCGGTCTCGTTGTCTCTGCGCCGGTACGTCAGGCGCCATGACAAACGACGCGAGTGAAGGGAAGACCACCCCTTTTCTGCCCGCCCCCCGAGCTGAGATTTGCATATGCAAATTCCCACACAAGGGAAGCGTGTATAAACAAGTGTCATTGTGAGGCAGATTGCTCTGGGATGTGTGTGTGTGTGTGTGTGTTTTTTCGTTTTAAAGGAGGGGTGGATGTATACAGGGCCATTAGTCAGCACAATTAACCCTGTCTCCGTAGAGACTAATGAAATTTTGCTATGGTATGACTTAAATTAGATAGCTGGTTATGCGTTTCCACAATCCAACTCCGAATCCATTATTTGCCCCAGGAACAATGAGGCATTTGTGCTCGGCTGATCTGTGCCAGCTGAACAAACCCTCTGAGCTGACAATTTGCATATGTTAATATAATTAAGCGCTAATTACACGAAACTCGCACGCATTCACTCACACTTTCCGCGGGCGCTGTGGAGCTCGAACCTAATCCGAGCGTTTAACCCTTCAGATGGCCACTGAGTGAGGAAGAGGAATGGATAGAGGGGGGCCTCGGCCTCGTCCATAACGGCCTCGGGGCCAACACCGAACGGCCCCCGCTTAATACATTAAGCCGGCTCCTGACTTCTCGGCTTTCTCCGGAGCGGAGCGTGCTCTGCAGCCTCCTAAACCGGACCAAATTCAATTGGGCCTGCAACAAAAGCCCCACAGTTACTCCGCCAACAATGTGATAATTTTCTCGACGCTGTCCGTGGAATCATCAGGACCGCAGACACACAAACCAAGAGACAGAGGTGGTCTTTATTAAACATGCAGCGCGAGGCAAATCCACATCAAGCACAAACAAATCACTCACTACTCCCGTTTCTTGATGAGCCAGCGCTCGGCGATGAGTGCCATGCTTTTTTCCCCCCGCTTAAAATTAAAAATAAGTCATGTTTGATGTTTGATTTGACAGGTATAACTTAAACATGTCTCACACGCACTGACAAACATTTCCTTAGCAAAACAGACAAGGAAAAGATCCTCATAACATCACACCCAGATGTGAGGCGATGTGCGGATTTCGAGACGGTAAAGAAATCTTTAAGGAAATCAAACAGCCGTGGTCAGATTAAAAGGGCCTTTGTCCTCATCTGTCTGGATTTCTTTTAGCAGGCTAAATTAAGCGAGTCTCTTCAAAAGGTGTAAGATGAGCCAAATGGGAGGGAAAAAAAAAATGTTCTATCGCATCTGAAATTCATGCAGCTGTGCAGAATGTAGTCCAGATGGTGCAAGAGGAATGGAGAAAAAAACAAACACCTGATGACGGACAGCGAAAGCTTAGAGGATCACGATAACGCTGGGGTTAAAGAAAACAGAAATAAACCTTTCAACCGCTCCACTGTACAGGACAGAGCGTAATGAATTTCCACAGACGCAAATGTAATAACACACCATTTTTGTGTTTTCGGAGCCTGAGGTTTCAAGCCATTGCTAAATGCTTAATATCATGCTAAAGCAAAACCTGTATTTTTGCTGAGTGCTTCTTAAAAGGCCTTTTAAGGAAAATATACACTACACACATTTCCCGTAGGAGGGGGGAAAAAATCAGTAGGGAATGGACATCTTTTGTTTATTCATGGAGCTTTCCGAAATATGTGCATACATTACGTCTGTGTGTGTGTGTGTGTGTGTTTGTGTGTGTAAAACGCCTGCTTAATTATTAGAGCAATGTTTTAGCGTTCGACCAGATCTCCGGTCATGGCAGAGCCTCTAAGCCAAGCCGAGTGTGTTAATGTCACAAAGGCAGAAGCTGTCGAGCCCTGTGCTCTGCCATGGGATTTTCAGTGTTGAACAGCCTTGTAGCAACCGTCGCTGCTGTGGGGGATTTTAAATCATTCGGCCTTTTCCATTAGACTCCAGACTTATTGAGGTGGAAACCATAAAATATGAGGAAGGGAAATTTAATCCTTGAAATATTGATTTGCACATTAATACGGTATAGGCAGAGGGCAATCTGGCTTCATGGAAATGACACATTTTTCCACCCTGAGCCAATCGTATACCTCAGAAACACGTCTGAATATCAGGAGGCATTACAGGCCAGGTTTGGATAGCTCCAAGATTTCATCTGAAACGCTCTACGAGGTCCTCGTCTAACAAATATGCAGATTTCCAAGCGACAAAACAGCACTCTGAGCAAATCCACGGGCTATGTTGGTGCCACAGATACAGTGCCTGAATATATGTGTCAAGCAAGCACTTGTGTAATAATAATAATGTCTAACATTTTAGCTAATATTCACGTCTTCACTGACTCTCTGCCTCACATTTTGCATATGCCTTATGAAGGTTTATGGAAATACAATCCGATGTGACTGAATTTACATAATTAGCTCTTTGGAAGCTGAATTTTGTCGCTAGTACACATATGATAATGATAGATCTCTGTAGGTTGAGGCGATAACACAAAGCAAAGGAGGAGTGCAAGAAAAAAATCTTTAAAATAATACTGTAAACTGAGAGATATGGAGAAACAAAAAAGGTAAGAAGAAAAAGCTAGCAGAATAAATACTAACACAGATTTATTTAAGTCTGTGCATTTAGAAATATACACAAATAATAGACGTTAGAGTTAGAATTAATAATAATAATTATTATTATGATATTATTATTAATAATAATAGTAACACAAATGAGAATATTTGTAAATATAAGCAAATCCAAAGCAATCCAGAATTACAAACAAATCTAAAAAAAAAAAAATGCAGAAAACACACGAGCCGTTTTATGTAGAGAATAAAAAGATCTCGATTAACGCAGGATTAAAAAAAAAGAAGAAGAAAGAATTTTTTTTCATTTAAAAATAAAAAAACGAGATAAATAAAGTTAAAGATTATATCCGTGCCGTCCAAAAAAGCATGAGCTTTTTTTCTGGATCATGTAGACAGCGCAAAACACAATCACACACCGATTTTCTCTCAGTCACACACACACACACACTCATTCACACACACAGCCCGACTCCCGACTCGCTGCCGGTTTTTATCCTGCGCTCCCTTGATCGATCCCGGCGTGTCACCGTCGCCCCGTTTCCAATCGGAGCCGAGAACCTCAAGCTGGCCCGCAAGCAACACACACACACACACACACACACACTGACTCCATCCTTGGCTCTCTAAGCCCGGTCTGGTAAAGCACCGCCACTGAAAACTTGACGAGTGTGAGGATAATAGCGCAATAACGCAGTAACGGTGAGGCGGAAAAACAGCGAGATGCCTACACGGAACAAGAGGATGGGACTGAAAACAAAAAGAGAAATGGTAGCCTACCCTTAAAAAAAACACGGAAGCGGCGCTGATCAACACGCGTGTGTGTGTGTGTGTGTGTGTGTGTGTGTGTGTGTCGAGAGAGAAAAAGAGAGAGAGAAAAACGTCGCGGTCCGTTTTTGAATCTGGGATTTATCCGAATTCTTGATTTTCCTTCTTTTCGCATTTTTCGCGTTATTTTTTTCTTCCCCTTGTGTGTGTGTCTCTCTCTCTGTTTTCTACACGGCAGGTATAAACAATGACATGGAACTACATTTTTAGGACGCAGAAAAACACCGGGAACTGTTTGGAGTGTGCAAAGCGGTCCGGAGAGCCTGTTTTCAGTCTCCTGTTCGGTTTAAGGGTTTGTTTCTCCCACATGGTGAAAACTACTCTGTTACTGAAGGAGCGACATGGTTTAGATCATACATGTGGCGAAAACAGCAAAAGCGCACGGTTTGTGCGTCCTGCTATATTTTTAGCCTAGATGTAAACAAAGTCAAAAAGCGGATCAGAAGGTGAACATCAAGATCGGATTTTTTTTTAATCAAATGCGTATTTAAAGCGTAAAGTAGAAAGTTCCGTAGTGTCACTCGAGGCTACGGGATATCTCCTCCGTGACAGCTCTGAAACAGGGGAAACTAGTAGAGCCTACAAACACAACGATCAGCCGCTGAATATCGCTAGAGTTTAAAGAAATGAAGATCAATGCCCTTTTCGGACCCGAATCTTACACCAACTACTCCATGAAAGTTGTGGAAAAAACTTACTCGTCCCCCCCGCAGCTTCCTCCGCTCCTTCTCGCGAAACCTTCTGCTTTTTCGAAGAAATCACATCCAAGGAGAGCGAAAGTTGGTAACAAAAAAGGAGAAAAAACTCAATAATCCTCCAAGTATCTTGGAAAAAAAATAAAAATGATTAAAAAAAAAAACACACGTATACCCAGCCGTAAATAAGCACCGGCTGAGAAAAAAATAGAGATAGATAGATAGAAAGAGAGAGATAGAGAGAGAGAGCGAGAGTCGATCCTCTGGGTCCGCTCGGTAAAAGCCGCGCCGACGGCCGCCTCGCGCTTTCGGTTGTGTGGCGACAGAGAGGGGGGTCTCAGGGAAAAAAGGAGGGTCGGAAATGAAAATCCGATATGTCTTTATTCGGCTAATTATTACGGTTTAAGCCCTGTTTTTTTAAAGGAAAAAAATGGCTGATTAAGTTGAGTGCGCATGTCTGTGTGTGTCTATTCCCGATATGCACTCTGGTAATGAGAGAGAGAAAGAGAGAGAGGGAGAGGGAGGGAGGGAGAGAGAGAGAGAGGAGAGTGAGGGAGAGAGAGAGAGAGAGGGAGGCGTAATTAGTGAGGTGATCAACAGTCTCCGCATTGCAAACGACGCGCTGGTGCAACTTGGTGAAGGAGATTCAGACTATCGCGATACCTACGTCCGGTCTAAAGGGGGGGCCATGGAGATGGTGGTGGGTAAACACCAACAGCAATCTGATGAACATCCTCTACAACAATAAGAGCACTTTTAGAAGTCATTACTGCTTAAAAAAAAGATGACGTTGTTATACGGAGGGGGAAAAAAATCAGCATGCAAGCCGAGGCGGATTTGCTTTACACATGCGCGTTTTAAACAAGCAAAAAAATAAAAAATAAATAAATATATCTCGAGATAATAACAAAATAAAATGTTTCAGATAATCAGTGACATTTTTGCACTTTTACATATTTCAGGTATTGCACCCTCATGAGCACATAAAAGAACAAAACATATCTCGGTGTTAATGATGTGTGTGTGTGTGTGAGAGAGAGAGGTGCAGAAATGATGAGGAAGAACAATAATGGAGAAAATAAATATATAAACATAATGAGGCCTGATGCTTTATTAGACTGCAGATAGATTTTTTTTGTCTGCGTGTGTGTCTAATGTTTTGTGAATAAAAATGCGTAGGTGATATCTTTAATAAGTAAAATATATTTTTTAAACATTAGACATTGTAAGTTAAACATTGCGATGTTCAAATTTTTAATACAGGTTCAAATAAAAATGAGAGTGTATTTATATTTATATATATATAATCCACTGCAGCTGAAAATAGTGCAGCAAAGCAGATCAATGACATCAACTACAATTCCTTTTTATTGTTACCTTTCTGTTTATGTTACATAAACCAGGCTACAGGCTTGATGCTTAATCCATAAATGCTAATTCTGAAAGGATCGATAAACTCAAGCAAGTTTCATGGCAAACTTCACACATGCAGCTTTGCACAAAACAAAAACAAAACAAAACAAAAACGGGCCTCCAAAAATAAGCTACAGCGAAAAAAAAAAGAAAAAGAAAAAAAAGGGAAAAAAGTTAGCTCTGTATTCACATCCTTAAAGTTTTAGATCATGCCAAGACTCATGACTCGAGTTCTCTGTCTAGTTTTGGTTTCCAAACGCTGAAGAAAGCAGAGAGAGAGATCGGCTCTGCTTTGTGGGGGGAAAAAATCGAAGGCGGTTTGAGTTGAGCTCGGGATCTCATGGTCAGGAGAAGCGATGAGGTCGGTGATAAGGATGCTGTGAGCTGTGCTGGAAAAGCGCGTGCCCTCGGACCGCCATGTCTGGACTTTACGGGTCTTTTGGTCAGCGGAGGCGTGAACTCTTTTGGCCCCCAGATCCACGTTTTTTTTTTAAACACCCGAGGGGCATCTGAGCCGACCATAGCCTCCACACAGGCACGACGGGCAGCGGGAGACTCAAGAACACACGGAGAGCTTGATTTTTATTTTTATTGTTTTTTGTACCTTCACGAACGCCAAATCGCGACGATGCAAAGGTCATTTCTCAGGTTTGCATTTCCGCGGAGGACTTTCAAACTTACCGATTTTAAAGGACTTCTTTTGCATGTCATTTACATTGCATCGTTGCATGTTTTTGACGGATGATGCTGTGCACGTGGTCGATGTTTACACCCTTCCAGGCATTTTTTTTTTAAAAAAGCTCTTTCTCTTAAATCTTTTTTTTGTTTCACGATGAAATTGAGAAAGTAAGTCGAATTTAAACGGCTGATAGCTCTCCTATGCACTGCCAAACCCATGCCTTCTACCTTTCCCGACTTTTTCTGTTGCTATACAGCTCCATTCATCGGAGCTGCTTTTAACCAAGCGATGTGTTAACGTGATGCTTCATTTTTATTTATTATGTTGAACTTGAATGTTAAATTGATGAGTTAATATCTGTTCAAAGCACGTGCGGTGGTGTGTTTGTTTGATATTTGAAGAAAAATCCATGCTGTTTCATTTAAAGCTGTATGATGTGTATCATGAAAGCGGTTAATTATTTGTAAAGAATTTTAATTGAAGTAGCAAAAGAAGATTAGCGGAATGTCTAATAATCTCAGATAAATGAATTTTTGCTCTTTGTGTTTGAGAAGTATAAACGGTTTAAGAGTATATTGAGGTATGCGTATTGTTTTGATTGATAAGAAGACATGATAAACGCGGAGCTTTGATTTGTTTCTACATTACACACACACACACACACACACACACACACAGAGAGAGAGTCGCGTGTATTTGGTGATGGTTCAGTCGGGTTCTGTGAGTAAAGTTTCTGGGTGGGTTCTAAGTGCCTGGCGCCCTCTGGGGTGGGAGAGGTCACGTTTGGACACTTTCTGACCCTCTGTACTACAGAAACAGTCCGAAACAAAAACAGTAGACCAACAAAGCGACTAAAGTCAGCAGCAGGAAAAAAAGAAGAAGAGGAGGAAGTCCAGCACACGAGCAAAGCCTGAGAGATGTATCTTTAAAGACTAGAAAGAAAAGATATTTGGGGAACAATGATTCTATTTAAAAATTAAAAGAATAAATGTGTCCCAAATGTGCATATATATATATATATATATATATACAAATAAAGATCTTACCTTTCCTAAAACACGAGACTCTTCGAATGAATTAAGAATAAAAATATTTCACCTTGAATACGAGATCTTTCAGGAGTAAACAATATCGATTTGTTTATCTGTAATAAATAAACCCTAAGAGACATATCTTAAAAATAAATAAATAAATAAATAAATAAATAAATAAATAAAAATAACAAATAAGAACACAATCGTGTTCGCGTGGCAAATCGGTCCGATCATTAAAGTGTGCCATGAAGCAATCTTTTACATTTCTCTCATAAAATCTGAGCATAAATGTCCACCATCAGTAAAATCCTCCCCAAAAGCGCGTGCGTAAAACCACAAAAACCACATCGGGTACTTTATACAACAACAACAACAACGACGACGACAACAACAACAACAAGAGCAAGCGCAACAAAAGATGCAAATGTTATTTTCTCCACTGTATATAAAGTGTAAAGTGCATCCCCAGCAGAAGTGAGAATAAAAGCTGAAAGCAGAGCTACCTGTGGTGGAGGAGGAGATGCCGCTCTCCTGGCTCTCCGTGGCTCCGCTTACGGCAGCATATGGAAACTCTTTAGAAAAATGCCTACATTTGGCACATTGTCATTGCAAAGAGAGGAGCGGCGCGATGCCGTTACAGCAGAAAAAAAAAGGGCCGATAAATTGAGGGGGGTGATCGGGCTCTGCCTCCCTCCCCTGCCGACTTATCCAACTTTAATTTAATACGCCACAATCATCCTGAGATTGCGCATAATTCCAGCGTGCTTTAATGAGCAGGAAGGACGCACACAGTGTTTGGTTTTTTTGTTGTCGCCTCTTTCACTATAAGACAAGAACATTTCTATTTTCTCTGCCTTCATTGTACCATCTTATTCATTTAAATGTATTACAGTATTTCTGCTCAGTGCTTCCTTCCAGGAAATAAAAACGCTAAATACTTAGAAAACCACACACACACGCACACACGTTCACACACACACACTCACACACACATGCTCACACAAGGCCAATCCGTGATGCAGCTGTAAAAATCGAGAGTCACAAATGCTTGTTTGTAAAACAGTGGACCTGAAATCGATGTATCGGGACGTTTGGATCGATGATATAAGCGGAAATCGATGCGCGACACCGGGCGGCGCGTTCACCAAAACCCGCAGCAGTAATGAGACGGAGTGGGATAAAACGGGGGAAAGAAGAAGAAGAAGAAAAAAAAGAATGAAAAAAAGGAAATTAAGAATAAGACGAAGGAAAGAAAAGCGGATCAACGCACATAACGATTAAGTTACATACATTTCCGATGAGAAGCATGTCAAAGTAGAACATGATCTCTTGTGACACGATGATTGCAAACAGTCCGATCTCAAGAACAACGTGACTCAGAATCTCTGGATCTTCTGCGCACTTTCACAGTCAAATACACACACACACACACACACACACACATACACACACACACACAGACCCTGCATGTCTTTATTCATGGAAATAATATGCACGGATATGCAAATTAATCAATGATCACTTAGATTGGACGCTCGTTTAGTGTTTAAAATGACTCATGATGATGATGATGATGATGATGATGATGGTACACCTGGTGGGACTGAATCGCGCACGAGCTCACAGGTGATCGATAAGAGTGAGCGTGCAGGACAGAAGAAAAAATAATAATAATGAAAGAAATGTCGGAAAGTGAGCCCGGTTTTGTCCGGTGTCCAGCAATAAAGAGCACTCACACGAGCGCGCCTCCGCCCATTCGGACTCCATCCATCCCCCTCTGTGCCCTCCCTACACTTGGCCCTTGCTCCCTTGGCCCTTGATGCCTCTTTAATAGACAAAGGTGTCTCCTATAGGGCTGAATATGGCTGTCTGGGATTCTCCATGTAGCCTGGTGGCATTTAGTACAGCAGAGATGCTTGGCTTTATTACCGCGAGTCTGTATGAAAGGAACATGAAGCTGGGGCTGCACCTGCACTCTTTGTTCCGCGGATAACAATAAAACTCACGTCTTCAGGCCATATTCATTTCTGATCATTTATCACTGAAAGAAACATCAATCATTCATTTCTTACATTATGATATCATCCCACTCTATTGGATTATTATTATTATTATTATTATTATTATTATTATTATTATTATTATCATCATCATCATCATTATCATCATCATAGCTGAAGTACTACTAATTCTGTTACTTTTGCATTTAACATTAGTGTTGTTTTCAGACCCAGTGAGGGCTTCAGAACCTTGAACTAGAACCTCAGAACCTTTAACTAGCACTAATAATACTAGATATTTCTAATATTTGAAAAAAAAAAATCATGATCTTTCAGGAACAACAACAACAACTATTATTATTATTATTATTATTATTATTATTAGTAGTAGTAGTAGTAGTAGTAGTAGTAATACTGTTTACGTAAAAATCATTTACAGAAAACATTATTATATCATATTATTATGAGCAGCATTATGATTCATATTATGACTGTAAATTACATTATGGATATTTATATATAAGTAACATTAAATACATTATTATTATTATTATTATTATTATTATTATTATTATTTCAATTGCACTGTTTATGTAATTATTATTTGAAATATATAAATCAAAATAAATATATAATAATAATAATAATAATAATAATAATACTACTACTACTAATAACTATTATTATTTAAATTGAATGGTTTATGTAATTATTATACAATTAATAAATTAAATAAATACATATTATTATTATTATTATTTAAATAGAACTGTTTATGTAAATATTATTATTATGATTATTATATATATAATTTAATTATTAAATTCATAATTAAAATAAATATTTATTATTATTATGATTATTATTGTAAATATATATGTAGATTACACTGTTTACATACCCATTATTCAGAATATATAATTACAAAAAAAATGCATATTCATATTCACATTATAATATCTCAAGATTTCACCCAGGAGCCCTCCCAGTAACCTAATCATGTAAATAATCAATAATCATCTCCTGAGTCTGGTGCTGTTTGGTGTCTGTGTGCTGTTTACTGCATGTCCCTGTATCTGAGCAGTGATGGCGATGTGTCTCTCCCTATGTGACAGGCCCGGCTGCTTTATAACCCCATGAGAAATCCCAAGGATAGAAGAGAACACGCTAAAATAGAAGCTCAAAAACTGGACCAACGGATTCACACACACACACACACACACACACACACACACACACACACACACACACACACACAAGACAGTAGTACTGAATGAGAAATGTGTATGAGCACTGTGTTTTCTCTAATGCACTATAGAGCTGAGGAGAATTCATGCTTTTGAAATGTTATTGAATTATTGGTCTCTTTGCGTTACCAAAAAAAAAAATGCATTTCCACATACTCTTCCACTCGAAATGAGGGTTTAAGACAGCTACATGTTTCACGTCCGCCTCTTCGGGGGCTTTTTCCTCTGATTCTCTAATGCACTCCCTCGTATTTAACACTAAATTCATTTGTAAATAATCAGACAGTCAGCACCGGAGAGGCGAGAATTCAGTAGGAGAGAGTGGGAAGTGGAAATAAAAGAAGGTACTTCATGGGGTTTGTCTTGACTTGACACTGTTTATGGAAGGTAAACACACTCTGTGTTAGGGTTCTACATAGAACCTTTAAGGATTTCCTTTCAGGAACAACCTGAGAGGTCTTAAGGATACAGGAAGTAGGGAGTAGTGTGTTTATATTAGTCAGTGTATCAGTCTAGAATATTCTTACATCATATATATGAATCTATAATATAGATAGATAGATAGATAGATAGATAGATAGATAGATAGATAGATAGATAGATAGATAGATAGATAGATAGATAGATAGATAGATAGATAGATAATTATTTATTAATACTTTCCTGAAGCATTTATAATTTTAGAGTTTATTAATATCAAAACATAAGATAAAGATAAAATGTTATAGAATGCATTGGTGTGTGTTGCATATATGCTGGACGTGTGTGTGTGTGTGTGTGTTGCATATATGCTGGACGTGTGTGTGTGTGTTGCATATATGCTGGATGTGTGTGTGTGTGTTGCATATATGCTGGACGTGTGTGTGTGTGTTGCATATATGCTGGACGTGTGTGTGTGTGTTGCATATATGCTGGACGTGTGTGTGTGTGTTGCATATATGCTGGACGTGTGTGTGTGTGTTGCATATATGCTGGACGTGTGTGTGTGTGTTGCATATATGCTGGACGTGTGTGTGTGTGTGTGTGTCTTCCAGTAGCTACAATTCTAAGTACACTATTGTACTGTATAATTTGCATTAAAAACAGAATAAGATATCAATTAATGAAACTAATTAATTAATCAGTTTGAGCATTTTAAGCTTTTTGTTATTATTATTATTATTTTATTTTTTTTAAAGGCCACCTATACCGTACAGACAGCCTTATTTTACGGCTACACAACATCCAAATCACATGCATATTTAAATGTTTCCCAGTCGAAAAAACAAAACGTCGGAAGGCATTAGACGTGAGTGCTCAAAACGGTGATGTGTTCTGAAAGCCACGTCTCCGGCCGTGCGACAAAGAGGTCTTTGACCGCAATTTCACATATTCAAACAGAAAAGGTGCTCGAAATGTACAACAGTGCGTTCCTAAAGGCCGAAGACATGATACAACCTGGAAGCCGGAGACTGGCATTAAAAAATACATAGCACAATGAAAAATAAGCCGGATATCGCAGATTATCAGATGTGATTTCATTTTATGGCTGTAATTATGTAAGACATGGCAACGCCATGGAAGACCGAGGCCTACGCCGAACACGTGCAGCGTAGCCAAAGCTCTCAGCGGTGTGCGTGTTTGTTTCTTTCACAGCTCAGCTCTCTGATGGGTGGTTAGTGTAACATGGTTGACTCTAAGTGTGCTCATGCACAGCCACTGGGCTGGAGCCTCCGAACCCTATGGAGAAAGCAGCTCCAGCTTCTTTTTTTTTTTTTTTTACTCCATGTTTGAAATGCACCCAGGGGCCAAATAGCTGAGAACAGCCCCGTAGTGCCTCAGCTCTAAAAAAAAAAAAAAATCTGGAGAGTGTTTGCACAGATATTTCAACAGTGCCAGCATTGAGGACATTTGGAGAAGGAGAAGAAGCAGGGGAAAAAAGAGAGAGCAGGAGAAGGAAATCAGGGGAAATCAGATCTGCGTGGTTCGGAGGTCCGCACGGCGGTGAGGAAGGATGACCGAGGATTGGTTAAGAAGAGACGGAGGATCGGCGTGCGTAAGGTAAGCGGCCGAAGACTGACAGCCTTCGCTAGCGTGCAACGTTTATTACGGCTAGCGTGATTTGGATTATTTGCGACTGCCTTATGTCTTTTTTTATTATTATTATTTTTCTGATTTTTTTCTGCATCCTAGCGTGCATTTATATTCGCGAATCCATACAACAAGAACAAAATACATGAGACAGGACAGATGCAGAGTGTTTTGTATCATCTGTGTTCTTGTGTTGTTTTGCATACATCCTGGTTGCGCTGCTTTCTCCACATGCATACATGCACACACAACACCAGGGTTGAGTCAGCCTCCTCTGGAGTGTGAGAGCTGAGATTATTGGATGATGAGGAGAAATCTCTCTCTCTCTCTCTCTCTCTCTCTCTCTCACTCTTCTCAGTGTAGAAAGCTTTCAGCTTAAATCACCGCCTTTCTCCAGCCACTGCAGACCATCTCCCCAACTTTAATAGGAAGACAGTTAATAATCCCTGCTGCTCCTGCTTCTCCTTCTCCTCTTCTTCTTCTTCTTCTCCTCTTCTTCTTCTTCTTCTTCTTCTTCTCTTTCTTCCTCTTTTTTTCCCCCTTTCCCCACACCCCTGCGTGCTATCCGTCTGGCCTGTCAGGACCACGCTGAATCAAAAGCAAAAAGTGCTCTTCACAGATGACTGATTAGAAACGCAAAATCACAGAATCCATCTTCATGGTCACTTTTATTATAGTCATTTTTAAACTGACAGCAACCTGCTCGTGGAACAGATTGCATTTCTGACGCAGGGAGGAGGGAAAGCTTATTGTGTGAACCTAGTGCGCCTAAAGAAAAAAACAAGAGAGGGAAGGAGAGAGAGAAAGAGAGAGAGAGAGGAAAGAAGAAGAAACATACACTTTACAGTTTCTGGATCACACCTGGGCAGAATTATACACTTCTTGAGCAGAAGAGAAATGAAATGCTTCGTGTTTCTCTGACGGGTTTCTGTGATTTAAAATGGCTACTAGAATAATAAATAAATAAATAAATAAATAAATAAATATAAAAAAAATATAAAAAAAACAAGGGATAAGTAGAGGAATAATCCAAACAGGATGAAATAAAATTATTATTATTATTATTAATATTATTATTATTATTATTATTATTCATGTCTTGTTCAGATTAGAAGCTTTCCTACCAAATTTTCCCCCCCAAAAAAGAAAGAAAGAAAGAAACCACTTTGTCCTTTTATGGATGAACAGCATCATTCCCTAAATTAAAACAATCAAGCGGTAATCACGCAGCCGGCTCGGAGCTCAGAGACGGCCTGTTCTGTGTGCGTGACATAAACGAGTGGTAGCGCTCCTCTGGCATGACTCAGTCGTAGGCTAATCCTAATTGACGTCGGTCTACAAATCAGCAGAGGTTACATGTGTCTGAGGTTATACTCATGTTTGGAACAAAAGGAAAAGTGGGTCATATAAAACAAGGAGAATTTTTTTTTCTTCTTCTTCTTCTTCTTCTTTCTTTGTCTCTCGGAAAATCTGGAGAGCAGACAGCCTGCCGTATGTAATGTCCTCAGAAACATCAGATTGAATCACGCTGTCTAAATATTATGGTTCAAATACAAAATGAAAAGATGAAGGCTCGTGTCTGGGGCTGAGGGAGTTATTCGGATTAACCATTGTTTGTTTGCTTGTTTGTCTTTTATTTGTTTATTAAGGAATCTTTTCATGCAGGAGAGATTTTAGTTCATATCCGAGACGCATATTTTATATGTAATAAATAAATCTGCAATGATCTGACCTGTGAGCAAAAAAAAACAGCAGTAAAAAAAATGTTATTATTTATTTATTTATTTATTTATGTATTTATGTATTTATTTATGTATTTATGTATTTATTTATGTATTTATGTATTCATTTATTTATTTATTTATTTATTTATTTGTGTATTTGTGTATTTATGTATTTATTATTATTATTATTATTAATTAATTTATTTATTTATTATTATTATTATTATTATTATTATTATCATCATCATTATTATTATATGGTTACACACAGGAATGTAATTTAAAATAAATTATTTTTAAAGGAATTAATTTTTGTATCGCTTCATACTGAAAATATGCATGTGCAGTATCGCAATACTGATCATGAAATGAAATATCGCTCCACCCTCAACGTAATACAGCGTCAGAGCAGGGGTAAAAAGGGTGTAAAGGGTGTATTTAGACCTGAGGACATTTGGGGCGAAGAAGAGAAAAAAATCTGTCAGGGATGTTGCTGTGAAGCTGCAGACAGGTGTGCTCTGGGCAAACACACACACATACACACAGAGAGGGAGAGAGAGAGAGAGAGAGAGAGAGAGAGATGAGACCAGGCTGACCAGATGCTTTTTTTATTTTTTTGATAACGCAAGTAAACGCAAACCAAAAGGAATGTCTATAAAACTCAAAATCCCATGCTCGCTCACACACACACATACACACACACACACGCACAAAATAAAGTCAAAGGTACACACACAAAGGATACACTCATGGCCAGGCGCAAAAATAAAAACACACATCCGTGTCGAGGCAAACATGACTCAAACTCAAACACATGTCCGAAAAAAGAAAGAAAGAAAGAAAGAAAATAAATGACAGACACACAACGGCAAAAAACCCTCCGATCTCCCACAGGAGCTTCGTCTGTTTTATTAGGTGTGTGAGATAACACACAACACACGGACACACGGAATACAGGAAACGGTAACGGAGGGAATCCGGCCTCGGGTTTTTTGTGTCCACAAAAAAAAGTGGCGGTGGTGTTTTATTACTCTGCGAAGTTCACTGATGACAAGGACTAACTGCCATGAAATTCCCCAAAGAAGATGAAACGTCCCGGGATTGCGGAGCTGCAGGAGGGGAGCGCCGGGAAAGGCGGATAAATCCGAAAAAAGCAGCCGGCAACGCTCGCTGAGAGGCAAAACCAAGACAAACAGCACATCAAACCTTCGCTTGCAAAGCCTTCTTTTTATCCCGCTGGCATTAAACCCCAGACCCACACGTGCACACACACACACACAAAGAGAAAAGGGAAAGGGCACATACACACATGAACACACCCCCAACACAGACACACACACATCCACAAAAACGATATCAACACAGTATTGAGGAGAGGAGTCTCCTACCGCACCTGCGTCTCCCACCGCACACTTCCTTCTTCCTCGTTACACGTTACTCATCCCCGTGCGTCACAACCGGATCTCTTGCTACGAACGCTAGGAATCACAGATACGGGTTCCTCTCGGAGCTCGAGGTTTTCAGGTAGGCTTCGGAACCTCAGACGCAAAAAGCAGGCCGGAGCAGTTAACTTTCAGCAAGTCTCTGATTCCTGGGGTTCAACATCCTGACTCCCCCCCACCCTTTCCTCCTCCACCTCCACCTCCACCTCCACGTCCACCACCTCCGAGTTCTTTAAAAGAGGGAAAAAAAAGAGAAAGAAGTGAGGCAAGGATAGGAGAGGGTAGAGGAAGCAGCACGGGTCATGTAAAATGCATAAGCTGCATTTAAAAATAATTTAATTCTGGAGCTGAAGCAGCTCATCTCCTGCCACCGAGGATCCGGGTGAGGGGCTTTTTTTTTCCCCATGAATGCACCTTTTGTGACAGGCCACATTTCAGCTCAGGGAAAGCAAAAAAAAGAGAGAGAGAGAGAGAGAGAGAGAGAAAGAGAGAGAGAGAAACTTGTTGTTTATGAGGACTAAAGCAAATATTTTTTCAACTGGAGGGAGTGTAGTGGCGCTCATCACGCTTGTTTATGTGTGTGTTGTGCGGGTCTGCTCTCATTATCTCTGTCATTCAGGATGATTTTTATATCTACCAACAACAGAGGTGTCCTGTGTGTGTGTGTGTGTGTGTGTGTGTGTAAGGTGCACTATACAGGTTCCTGAAAAGCTCCTCGACTGACATTTTTAAATAAACCCGAATTCTTCAATTAACCAGTTGCATAAATGAAACAAACTGGTAATTTACCAGCAAACACCAGGCTTCCTGATGGTGGATTATTACGACTCCATATGGGTTTCCCAGCATATGTTTCCTATAGCGGGATAATTATGTTACACTTCTGACCTTTGGTGAAGAAGAAAAAAAGAAAAGTCCTTGAACTGTGAGGAACAGGATAAACCCAAGATGCCACGTTCTGTACGTTAGACCTTGAAACGATCCGGAGAATTTCCCTGCTTCTCATTTTCACTTCATATTCCCAATATAAGAAGTTTCTTTGTTGCCTGCCTCCTGATTGATCCTAATCAAAACCATTCGCTGCCATGATGGTTTGATTTTTTTCTCCCGCTAACAGATCGGTGCTGTTCTACAAACACGCATCAGAAAATGATGGATATATCAAGTAGTGAAGGAAAAAAAATAAATAAATAAGGAAAGCCCCTGTGTGTTTTTCCTGAGATTCGAACCGAGGATAATGTTCTCTTTGGAACGTCGGTGGGTGTGTAAATTGTGCATATAAAGGCGTTTGGAAGCGATTCCTCCGGACGGCCCGTGAGGACACGGCGGCTACCTGCTGCCTGGAAGGAGATAATCGATAGCAGGAAATCGAGGCGCGCGCGAGGATCCTGAGCACTTTAACGCTGATAAAAGTGGCCGGTGTCAATATTTGGATATAAGAGGCGAGCGGTGTGATAGAGGAAAAAGGAGTGAGTGCACTGCTCTGTGTTCAAACAGCCACTTGGAATGAATGCAGAAAGGCCTAAGCCCACACACACACACACACACACACACACACACACACACACACACACAATTATTTACTGCTGGTGATGCCAAACTTCAGCAAAATCAATGTAGCCAAGCTGAGATTTAACAGGAGGAGTAATTCTAGCATGATTCTCTCTCTCTCTTTCTCTCTTTCTTTCTCTCTCTGTCTTTCTCTCTTTCGCTCTCCCAGTCAGTTTCTCTCTTTCTATCTCTCTCTCCCTCTCAGTCTCTGTCTCTCTCTCTTTCTCTCTCTGTCTTCCTCTCTCCTTCTTAGTTTTCCTGTCTCCCTCTCTTTTATCTCTCTCTTTCTGTCTCTCTCTCTTTTGCTATCTCTCTTCCTCCTTCTCTCTCTCTTTTGCTATCTCTCTCTCTCCCTCTCTTTCTCTCCTTCCCTCTCTCTGCCTCTCTCTCTCTCTCTCTCTCTCTCAGTCTTGATACATGTAAAGCCATCAGTTTGTATTTGGAATCCTTCTCTTAGACAAAAAAAAGAAGAAAAAAAAGCTTGTCACCAAAAACCCGATATTTTACATACAAACCATACAAAACCCCGTGTACGCCGTTACTATAGCAACGATAACATATTTACAAGCTGGTGTGTTAATTATGCATAAAGCGTCACTACCATCAGAGCTGCTGGTGTAGAAAATGAATCAACAACCAATCAATGACCAATCAGAATCCACAGTATATGAGCCGCAGTAAAGCTTCTGAGAGTGTTGTGTGTGGTGTGTATGGAACCTGTGTGTCAGCTTGTGAATGGAGGTCACACTCACACACACACCTCTCGGACACGTGTCATAAACGTACCCGTGTTTCCTGACTGTCCCCCAGCTGATGGGGTCACGTGGTTGACACGCTGTCCATGTGTATAAAAGAATATTGGTCAGGACTGTGTGAGGGGCAGACACACACACACACACACACACACACACCAACACAGGGATATGTATGCAGCATATATACATCTCTCTCTCTCTTCCTCCCTCTCTGTGTGTGTGTGTGGGTGTATGTGTGTGTGTGTGCAGAATTATGAGT
This sequence comes from Hemibagrus wyckioides, assembly GCF_019097595.1. Classification (NCBI taxonomy): domain Eukaryota; kingdom Metazoa; phylum Chordata; class Actinopteri; order Siluriformes; family Bagridae; genus Hemibagrus; species Hemibagrus wyckioides. Next base: position 2,011,856 of record NC_080732.1, read on the forward strand.
GAAGCTCACACACTACATTGTCCATGATAGACAAAATAATTCTATAATATAATAAATAATTATAAATATAGTAAATTAATGAGCATACATTTGTCACAGAGTTAAACTCTGAGACGGCATGAAATCTGTTCGTTTTTTTGGCACCTGAGGTAACGTCATAAGATATAACATTCACTACCTTTATATGCAGCATAATAAACCGTTAATAAACTAATCGGTAGCTCAGTGGGAGAAAAAATCATGGAAATGGAATAAATTTAATAAACTGTGTTTCTTCACAGCTTCCAAAAACATGTTTAGTTAGTGGACGAGGCTATGGTTAAGGTGTGTGTGTGTGTGTGTGTGTGTGATCATCCAGAGTGTATCACTGAATGAGCTCAAAGGAATGAATGAAAATGTTTAGATGTTTAGGAGTTATGATGGGACATTCTACTTTCTCAAAAGTTGAATATTTTAAAGCATGGTGTTTTATAAGCCTTATTTTTTTATTTTATTTATTTGTAAGGGATCCGGAAGGTGTGTTTTCTGTAAACATACACGACACACACTGACCAGATTAACAGGAAATGATATTTAGTTAAAATGTAAATAAAAAAACGATTGTGGCTGTGGCGATTGCAAGTGGTTGAAAGATTCAATCATGGTTTGATAATTATTATTATTATTATTATTATTATTATTATTATTATTATTATTATTGGTCAGGTTAGAGGTTAGAGGTTAGAGCCTAAACATTAGACTTGACTTGTCCAGACAGATAGTTTCTGAGCATCCGTCATCACTCTCATTATAATACACCTTTATAATAGACATTTATTAGAGCTTCATCTCTCCAAGCCTCACATCACATCAGAGAGTCACGTGGATTTTCCATCCCGTCCTTTTTTCCTCCACCACGAGTCATTTAGGTTGCATTCAAAATGGCCAGCGCTTCTCTCTTCTCTCACACATCCATTACCTCCCTAAGATCCCTAGAAAATATTTCAATTGGATTGCAATGGCCTTTTAGGCCCCTTTGATCCACCCCCCTCATTTTAAGACTCCCATTGTCCGGGATTCACTATCCGGTGCGATAGCAGGCCTTCCCAAGGCAAAGCTCCTTAACCAGCTTTTCATCTGATTCATTATTATTAAAAATTCTGGGATGCACCCATATTACACAGGCCATGTGCTTTATAGATATATACATATATTTTCGATTTAAAAGTGCATACGGAGAGAGAGAGAGAGAGAGAGAGAGAGAGAGAGGGAGAGGGAGAGAGAGAGAGAGAGAGAGAGAGAGAGAGAGAGAATGAAATCCATTTAAAAACACATAAAAAACTTTTCAAGGTGTCAATAATTTTGCTCAGTACGGATGTACGCATGGGGGGCGGAGCTAATAAAAGATTAAACAGTATGACTGAGAGTTTTCTGCATAGTGTATGAGCTACACAATTATTTTTCACGGAGAACAAAAGAAGGTGTTTCATCTCCTCCTCCATATCAATGAACAAATTGCTCATTTTTCTCTCCTTCTTTGATGTAGTGTGTGTGTGTGTGTGTGTGTTAGAACAATGTGTGTTTGATGCTTCGTTACACAACAGTAGAGGCATTAAAAAGTGGCATGTGTAGTAATAATAATAAAAATAAATAAATTAAATTAAATTAAATTAAAAAAAAAAAGAAGTTATTATTATTATTATTATTATTATTATTATTATTATTATTATTATTATTATTTATATAACACTTTCCTTTTTGTGTGTCAAAATGAGTCTTTTTTTTAGTTACAAAACTAAAAAAAGTATTTTTTTTATTATTAATCCACAATTGGTAATACATGTAAGAAAAAACAAACTAAAAACAAAAACCAGATAAACAATAAAGGGATGCTTCCTAAACCAGGATTGTGTTTTATTTTACATGAATATTACAAACATTACAGCTCCGATTACGAAGACTTTAAGGACATTTTGTGTGTGCTTCTCTGTGAGAATGTTACGTTTGTCCGAGTTTAGTCCAATTTCTTCGCTGCTGGACGTGACACTTGGCATTAGCGTAACGACTGGATGAATTTCTTTCTACAGGACTTGACCACTTACTACTGGCTGCTTCGAAAACACTGACCAACTAAATACGAGAAAAACTACACAAGTTATAAAATTATAAATCCAGGTTTGGGCTTCTGTCTGTCTGTCTAACCATCCATCTATCTGTCCGTCCGTCTATCTATCTATCTATCTATCTATCTATCTATCTATCTATCTATCTATCTATCTATCTATCTAGAAGAAATACATCACACACACTTACAGCACTCTGGTGTGTTTACTGTAGCTGTTTTTCGAACCTTGTGCACTTCAATTAATTGCTCGACTTGTAGCTGAAGTGTTGTTCTATCAGACTGTAAAAGCGAGGCCTTTGACATTTCCTGCAAGTAAAAGAAAAAAAAAACAATAAAAACTAATAATAAAGAACGAAAGAAAGTAAGAAAGACACACAACAATAACTCGACTCACGCAAAAGAACCCTCCGCCTAATTACATCCAGCTTTGATTGGTTGTAAAATGGTGATGGATTTCTGGATTTCTCAGGACTACACCCAGGCTTATTATTTTTTTATGATTACTCCGAGAGAAAGTTTCTGAAGGAGAATAAAAAAAAAACAGACAAACAACAAGCAGACAGGAAAATGGAGGAGATGACGAAGGAAAAAAAAAGAAGGGAGAGGTGTGTGTGTGTGTGTGTGTGTGTGTGCATCAATTGTCCATCCTGAGAATGACATGCTTTGTAGCACCTCTGTCACATCTCATGGAGTACAATGGACAGCAGGATCTCTGGCAATGATTGGCTCGGCGTCGTCCCCGGAGACGGCGCTCGCTTTGGCATCTCCGCCCGGACTTTATGAATTAGTTACCAGCTTTGTCCTTTTTCTCATTGCATGCCGGATGAAACTCATACCTGCTAAGACAGGAGTGCACACGGAGGCGAATTGGCTCGGCATTCCCGTGGAGAATTTTTTTTAAAAAAGAAGGCAAATGAAAGAAAAAAGTTTCGCTTGCGTTCGTAAATGAAAGGCAGCTGTATAGCAGTGTTAGGTTTTTTGTTTTTTTTGGGCTAGATGAAGGGCAGGTGGTGTGTGTGTGTGTGTGTATGTATGAGTGTGTGTGTATGAGTGTATTGGGGGCTCTAATTTTTTTCTTTCCCCTTTTGTGACCATGTTTGCTCACGACCTAAAAGCTAAAACCTAAAAGCACGTCTGTGGGAAGGAGGAGAGCAAAAACAGCAGTTTTTAGTGTTTGGGCCTGAATGTTAAACTTATATTTAATGTATGACATTTCACACAAATCATCCCGGCCAAAGACATGACCCCGGGGTATTTCTGCAGATTGCTTTTTCAGTACCTCAGCAACTGTGGAATTATTCTTCCCGGAGAAAGCCTTTGAGCTCGCCGAGGTGATCAACTCAGACGGCTGCGGCCATCCCGATCTGGAACGGCTCTGAGAAAGTGATATCGTGATCGCAGAGCCATGCTAAATTGAAAACATCTTTTTTTTCCCCTCCTTTGCGACTGCAGGCTGTATAAAACAGCCGTATATTTTCTATACGTAGCATGACAGCATGTCGGCTGGCCAGACGATTATGCCGCTCTTTCACCATGGTGTCCATGTGTGCTTTGTTTTAGATCTGCTATTAGCTGTTAACACAGAGGAGAAAATAAATATGGATATATTAAAGAAAAATAAATAGAAATTCGCCTTGTTCACATGAGGCCATAGTCTTAAAACATGGAGAATATGGTAAGCACGGTGAGAAATGCCAAAAGGAGGCCCTTATTTGGATGGATAATCACAAAAAATGTCTTAATTACAAAAGCTTAAATGATTTTTTTTTCTGCATATTAAATTTCTGAGCTCCATCAACTCGAGTTCTTTCAGTAAAAGCGACACATCATGGGCGACTCAGACATACACACTCTCTAAAAGAGTCTAAAGGGCATTAAACCCACAGGGTCGCGGTTCTCCCTTCGAGACGCCCCGGTTCTCAGCCTCTTCTTTCTCTAATTAAGCAATTATGTTTGAGTTAGCACAATTACAATCTAATGAAGAAAAAGAAACATGCGAAGAGAGAGAGAGAGGAAGAAAAAAAAGAGATGAAAGCACGCTGCTTACTAATTGTGTGTACTCCCTCCTACAAAACTGTAGTCAACAGAATAATTAGCTGTTCCCCCTCAGGGTGAGGTAAAAAACCTGTTTTTAATTGGAACCCAGCAGGGAATTTGACTTGAATTAAATTAAATCTTTCAGCAACATTGAAAATATAATATGTTTGCCTTTCTGCAGAGTTTATTTACTTCCAAACCGCCGCGCTCTTTCCATCTCTCGGAAAATGTTCTGCATGATAACCGTCCCTAAAGCCAGATTTGATTTATTTATTTATTTGTTTGTTTGTTTGTTTGTTTGTTTTAAACCACAAGCTTTTTTGGATAATAGACACGAGTGTAACAAAAGAATCGCATCAAATTGGGGGCAGATGCCCTTTTCCCCAATTTGTGCGAGAGAGACCTTTGGGGTTCTTGGATGGCCAATTAGCCTGCGTTCTGACAGTCTTTTTTTCCCGAATGCTATTAAAAGCAGGTTCTGCCGGGCCGAGAGAGAGAGAGAGAGAGAGAGAGAGAGTGTGTGGATCGCTGGACTCTTCTTCGCTCCATGTGGAAGAACTCCTCATGGTCTCTGCCTGGTTCTTCTCCCCTCCTGATTTAACCCGTGCGCCTCCTTCAGACTCGGAGGGGTTCATCCTCCTGTGTTTGGGTTTGTTATTTGTTTCTCTCCCCACCCACACAGTCACACACACACACACAGACACACACACACCTACACACACACACACGCTCCTCTCCTCCACTGTCAAGTTCAAGGATATCCTCAATCACCCAAATATGCAGGTCATTTCCTGGGACCTTTGGGCCTACACACACACACACACACACACACACACACAAACACACTTGCTAAAGGGATTCAGTCATGTGTGTGTTGTATTAAAAATAATTCTACAGGAAACATTATACATTATTTATTTATTTATGTATTATTATTATTTTTGTAAAAAATCATGTCTGTCTTCGTCTCTTGATGTGTCGCGTGTCTGAGAAAAAAAATGGCGGCACAAGACAACCTGAATCTCTCTGCTTGGGGGACAAAAAATAAGAATTACATATAAATATTAAACAAATAAAGAATGAATCGAAGGAAAAATTTTAACCATAAAGGAGAAAAAAATTTAATTAAACTAGTTTACCTTTTATAATAATAATAATAATAATAATAATAATAATAATAATAATAATAATAATAATAATTATTATTATTATTATTATTATTATTACAATTATTTTTTAATTCCATGCTGTAATTTTCATTAAAAAAAAAAGTCACGAAGTTTAAAATGAATTTAGGGAGTTTAAAATAAAATATTAGAATTCCCGTGTCTACATTTTGCCATGTATAAAATCCACAAGCAATTATATTTCTGCAACAATTCTCGCCGGTTTGTAATTAATTCACCCCTGAAATATTCGAGTCGAATGCACTTTTGACTTTTTGCGGAGATAATTATAAAGTTAATAAGGTTTGTGTATAAAATCGAAGGGGTGTGTTTTGATCTGCAGCCTTTTCTTAATAGTGGAATATATTTTAATTACAACTCGGGGAATTAACTTGGCAGGAATAATTAGCCGTGTGGGGAAAACCCGGCAAACTTTTTCTCGTTAAGTGAGAGAAAGAGGAGAGAAAGAAAAGAAATGTCGTTTTGTAATCGAATTTTTTTTTAGGAAGCTGTTACTGAGACGATGACGTGAACTCGGGTGAGAAGTGTATATAAACAGCACACACTCTTTCATTAAGCGTCGGTTTGTTTCCGTGTCACTGCCACTGAGGCGTCACGCGAAACAATGGATTATGTTAAAGGTGAGTATGCATACTTCAGTAGGCTTGAGCTGTTATATAGGATCTCTCTCTCTCTCTCTCTCTCTCTGTGTGTGTGTGTGTGTGTTGCTGTCTGTTTGTCTCTCTCTATATGTCCATCCATCATGCCTTCTATTGGTCTATCAGCCTCACGCTCAGACGGGCGAGGGGGAAAATAAATTTAGCCGTGCTTTTAAAAATGCACATACATTTCCATACATTGGGGTGACTTAAAGGGGCTTAAACCCATTTTCTCCAGCCAACCCAAAACAGCGAGCGCACACAAGATGAATGTGTCTGTCCCTTTTTCTCAGGCACTGCTGAAAATCTCCCCATCGCAATATTTATCTTAATAAGCGGGGTGCAGTGACAGGGCGTGCTATTACACACCACCTCACCTGCACCGTTTTTTTAATCCTCGGATGCATTAGGATCAAAAAAAATAAAAATTCTGGATGCTCAGGGAAAAAAAAAAACAAAAACACAAAGCAAAGGAGAGATCTCGGTGTAAAGATCTGACGTCTTCGATTATATATCGGACTCTAATTGTAGCCGATTTGTGATGAGGCTAAAAACATCAGGACGTGGTGAAGATACATACAGAGGAACATGCTAGGAGCTTGCTAATAGACTAGAAGTTTTTTTTTTCTTTCGAGGTTGAAGTTCTCCTGAGGACAGAATATTTTATTTATCTATTTTTAAGTTCTGCCTAAGCCGTCTGCTCCAGACAAATCCTGATGTACCTCTTGCTCCTTCTCTCTCATTAGAATTGCACTGGAAATGGCGTGAATAGTGATGCACACACAAAGACAGGGCTCCTATCTTACACCGGCATCTTTTTTTACAAGGAGAGGACGAGAGAGAGAGAGAGAGAGAGAGAGAGAGAGAAGAGAGAAGACAGAAACAGAGAGAGACAGAGACAGACAGAGACAGAGAGCGAGAGAATGAGAGAGAGAGAGAGAGAGAGAGAGAGAGAGAATAAGAGAGACAAAGAGAGAGGGAGAGAGAGAGGGCCAGAGACAAAGAGTTTGAGAGAGAGAGAGAGAGAGAGAGAGAGAGAGAGAGAGTACACATCACAGGACGAGAGAGCATGACAGAGTGGGCTGCCATCCTGCCACCTCAACCTCCAAACATGGAGACTATCAAGTCTTGGTGCTTCAGTGCACCTCACACACACACACACACACACACACACACACTATTAAAACAGAAGTGTTCAACTTAACTCTACTTAACTTGGAAGCTGTTCTGAAAACAATAAGCCCTACATGAATGATTTATGTTGATGAGCTGCACTGGCCGATGGCTATCTGATTTATCTGAAATTATTAAATCTTATCCGTCTGTAAACATCTCTCTCTTTCCAACTGGAGCATCGGAGAAACTCTTCCCGTTCTTCCGAAATGTTCTCTGACTCTCGGTTGAGGATGGAGAATCGTTAGCCGCGTGTTAGGAAAAGGTGAAAGACGAGTTAAAGATAAGATAAATTTTCTGTCTTTGAGAGAGAGAGTGAGAGAGAGAGTGAGAGAGAGAGAGAAAGAGAGAGAGGGAGCCAGTTGTGTTTATTCCTTACTTAGCTAGCTGTTATTAAGCTAGTTGTGTTTATTCCTTACTTGATGTTTTTCATGTTTTTCAACTAATCTATAAAGTCTGTCGTTCCTGTTTGACCCGTTTATTATGGGTGGCTATCTGCAGAAAGTTTGCTTAGCATTAGCATTAGCGATGTAGTCACTTTAAGTTTTAAACAGTTGTATACAGGAGCTTCTCATCGTATCGGTTTGATTTCATTCCCCATGTTCAAATGTTTCAGACATGTTAAAGATTTATCTCTTAGTGTTAGCGACGTAGCTGCTCTGAAGTTTGCTGCCATTTCCTGTAAAATGGTTTCCTGAAATGGTTCCTCCTGGGAAAAAATATTCCATGTGCAGGTCAGGAGAAACTTTTCCGGGAAAGGCGAAGCCCGCAGAGCGCTTCCTATATCATCGTCATGCCTTGAACAGATGCGCTGTCCATCATCACGCAAAACAGGGCGATAAATTAGCATTAATGACCAAATGACCCGCTATAACGTATCCTGATCCGCCGCCGTATCTATATCTGGACTGTGTGAACGGATGAGTGCGGATCGGACCGCTCCAAAGAAAACACACCGGCTACTGGGGCTGATAAGATGCTGAAAAGACCTGGAGACATTCTCTGGATGAGATTTCGTCCCACAGAGAGAGAGAGAGAGAGAGAGAGAAGAACAGAGAGAGATGAGATGAGATGAGCGCTACTTGCTTTTTTGGGGGGTGATTTTTATGGCTCTGTGTGTGTGTGTGTGTGTGTGTGTGTGTGAGTATATGTGTGTGTGTGTGTGTGTGTGTGTGAGTATATGTGTGTGTGTGTGTGTGTGTTTGGATGAAGAGAGAGATCTTATTACCTGCAGCAGTACACAGACATGTGTTTCTCATGAAGGGCCATACCGAATCCAATTAATTCTCTAAAGTTACATGGAGATAGCTACCCTTCTCTTTGAAATTGGGCATACCGCCTCCCATAATCAATAAGTCAAGCTATCACGGCTACGCATAACGAACCCCGTGGCATTTCAGATAAAAAAAAAAACAAACAAAAAGACAAAAGTAAAAAGAACATAAATTTTCTCATAAATTTCAGCTCACCCCAAAAGGAGAATCGGAGTACGTTTAACTCAGACGTTTATTTTTATTTTCTTTATTCTAAACAGTGAAAGAGTTAAATGTAAATGCAGGCTCTGTCTGGATGCAAAAAAATTAAAGAATGCAGGTGGAAATGGTTGGACAGTTTAAAAAAAGGATAAACAGGTCCATATGGGCGGCGAGGCCTCGGATCGTGACGTCGGACGGATTCCAGGAGAAAAATCGGGTTTTCTTACTAACTGACGAAAAGGGAAATCTGCTAAGACGAGTGTGAAACTGTGTTTTGAGCATGTGTATGTTTGTGGGTGTATGTGTGTGCCATGGGAAAGCCTGTGTGTGTGTGTGTGTGTGTGTGTGTGGGGCATACACAGGGTCGATGGTTAAAACATGGCACGACGGTAATGCAACATGGCACCGTGAACACGAGCGGAGGCGTTCTGACAATCTGATCCGCCTCTCAGGATGACTTTCCTCGGCCGAGTTTATCCTTTACTTATTTTATTTTTTTTAAACGTCCGAATCTCAAACATGAGTCGAAGCTCAGAGAGAGCTGAACCTCGTCAGAAAGGGCTGGATGAAATTCGGTCATTACAAAGACATTACAGAGATCGTTAGGAGATCATTAGGCAGTTACAGGGGAATAACTAGCTTCCGACAAGCACTGACTGGAAAATAAATAAATAAACAAATGAATACATGAATAAATAAAATGGTTGAAAGGATGAAGTTGGTACAAATAGAAAGGGTGTACTGGTGGAATAAAAACTTTTATAAATTAATAAAAAAAATTCACACACTTACTTTTTGGCAGAGATTTGTGTCTAAAAATGCATTACGATAATGTTAAAAAAAATACCAGACTAATTAATTACATGAATTACTTAAATGTCATTAAATGTGAACTCGTCAAGATTGTAAAGTTGTTTTTATTTTGAATATTTAATTTTATTTATGTATGTAGTTAATTAATTAATTGATTTATTTTTTTAAGAACAGTGAGCACCATTAATGCCAGAGTTTTGTTTATTTATTTAAGATTTAAAAATGTTAAAGATTTTAATCAAAAAAGTGTGGTATTTATTTATTTAAAAAAAACAGTAATTACACCCAGGAAATCTCATAGAAGTGTTTATTTATCATGATATCAGCATTACATCGACATATTCACTAGCGGTAACCAGAATTATACAAAGAAAAATTATTTTTAGTTTATTTGAACAGGCTAACTATGGAGCTGTTATCAGGCATCGCAGGTAAAGAGTAAAGCTACAGTTTTTATCGATCTAACTAGTTTACATCTTTTACAACAGTTTACTAAGCCCCTGCTTTACAGAACATAAACAAAAGCAGTGTGTTATTTTAGGAGCAAATATAAGCTACTGTTTTCTGAATCTTTTTACTTTAATAAATAGAATAGAACGAGTTTTAAAGAATCTTCTGTTTTTAAAGCTGCTCTTTTCTTTTTTCATGCACAAATGAGCAGAAAAAACTTCTAAACGAAAGCTAGAAGCTAAAAATCGCAGCTTTGGCTTGAAACAGAAATTCTCACGCTCATACGGATGATGGTTTTTATCATTTTGTTCGTTTGCTTGTTGGACTTTGTACCACAAGATGATGTTAGGGCTTCTGTACAACGTCTCCGAGCGCTGTCTCCGGAGAACACCGCGACTCTGAGCAGGATCGTTTAGCCTTTAATAAGAAGTGACACAGATGATTGTGGAAACTGAGCAGCACTGAAAGTTTGTCAAGAATAAAGCAGGCCTCACAAACAAATGCGATCATATAAAGTGAGTCATGTGGCTATTTAAGATCCACTAATTCCCAACCTGTTACTAACGTTTAGCGGAAGACTCTCTGAGTGCAATAATCTATAAAGATTACGCCACACGCTGCACTGAGGAGTAACCTGAGCTCCAGGATCGAACGGCGGCAATTAAGACGTCAAAATGGGTGGCTAATTGTGTTCGGGCTCATCAAAAAGATGAGAAGAATAGGATAACGGCGATACCGATGGGCCACATAGTTCAAAGAAGGCTTTAAGTGTTACCATCAAGTCAATCTCTCATTACAGGAGACTTTAATTAACTCTGGAGGAATAGAAGCAGACCAATCCAAACGGCGCCGAATAGATACCAGAGCAAGCCGGAATAGAAAACCGAACCCAATATAATCAGTGGGGTTTAAAATAACACAATAACCGCGTCATAATCATCTGTGATTCTGAATTACTAGCAACAACAGCGGATATTTACAGCTAGCGTATCAGATAAACCGAGTGCTAGTTTAGCGTAAACACACTGCTGCATATCCGAAACCTTTCATTCCTTTCATCCCTGACACTTGCATGTGAAAAACATTACACATCAGAATGAATTATTGCGTAGAGAATGTACAAAAATGTTCGGATGAAAAGAAATGAATCGTGTGCGTGAATCATGTGTGGAAAAAAAGAATCATGTGTAAGAATCGCATGTGAAAATAAAAGTATTAAATCATGTATTTAAAAAAAATAATCTAATGTATGATTCACACTTGAAAAGAAATGAATCATGTTTAAGAATCACATGCGAAAAGAAATGAATCATGTCTAAAAATCGTATATGAAATTAAACGAATCATGTCTGACCAACAAATATGAAAGTAAACAAATCATGTCTAAGCATCGTTTGTGTTAAGAACTGAATTATTTGCAAGAATCACATGTATAAATAAACAAATGATGTATAAGAATCAAATGTGAAAAGAAATGAATCATGTCTAAGAATCAGTTGCAAAAATAAATATGCAAAAAATGAAAATAGAAAATTATATGTTAAAAATGTATTACATTTTATTACAAATAAAATAAAAACCGCGAGAAGCATTATGTGAAGTGTACAGGTCAGTATGGGACACTTCATCATAAGTGCGTTGGTTTTGACCTCCCGAGGTGTCGGAATTAAACACGTGCCCTGTTCAGATGACGTCACGTTTCTGTGCAGCCGTCACACGTCTCTGTTCTCTCTCTCTCTCTCTCTTTCTCTCTCTCTCGCCTTTCCACTCTGAAACTGCAACACCACAGGCTTCGAATTTTCAGAGCGGGAGAAATCTTTTCCCACTGTCCCGTCGATACGAGTCAAGTTTTTCCAGGGAGTTACGCTCGACTAATTCGCCAGGAACAAAGCGGCTGCCTCTGGTGCGCCGTGTGACGCGTGAAGACGGATAAATTAAACATGCAGAAAAAGAGAAAAGTGTAAGACACACAAAGTGGCACCTGTAATGACGAGGGAGAGGAATTACTTTCTGTAGAGTCGGGATCAAACAAATACGTTAATCGCTCCTCACATGTCTCGGTCTGTATCCCTGCCTCGATACCTCGCTTTCTCTCTTCTTGTTTTATTCCTACTTTATCCGCAAGTTTCTCAGGCCTGCCTACGAAAGAAAAGCCATGCGTTTGGCTCCACATAAAACAGAGCGAGATTACTGTGACACGGCCGTCCATCTGGCATTCAGCACTCTACCTTACCTTTACTTCACCAACACACAGACACACACACACACACACACATCAATCACTTCCACATGTCCCCACACTTCACTGATACAACACCAACCCTGATTAACACCGTTTTGTTAATTTAGTTTCGGAGACACTCGGACATTTGATGGGTTGAAGGTCGGACAGGAACGAGGTTAAGCTCATAATTAAGAGAAAAGGCGCAGCTGGGAAAGCCGAAAGCTGGAGTCATGTCACGGTGGCCATGTGAAATAACACGACTCTGCATTGCGTATATATGTGTGTGTGTGTGTGTGTGTGTGTGTGGGTGTGTGTGGGTGGAGGCATATCTAATACACACTCAGCACTGGTCACGGCAATCAGCAATTACAGAGAAGGTTTTAGTGACTGCAAATTAAATTACCATTTAAGAGAAGAAAGAAGGAGGACTGTGTGTGTGTGTGTGTGTGTGTGTGTGTGTGATGGTGGGGTGGGGGGAATTACATCCAACCAAAAAAGAGACCCGAGTCAAGAGTGTGAGATTGGGTTACAGATATTGATTTTTTTTTTAAACTAGATACATTAGTGAACTTAATGCTGTCATAATTTCAAATAAACTGTCCTGTTGCAAAGTCTTAACAAGACGCACTAACGGGATAACAAAGTTAAGGAGTCATTTCCAATTTGTGTCTTTTACATTGTTTTATTTTTTTGTTAAGGATAACACACCGGAAAAAAACAAAAAAAAACAAAAAACAACAACAATGGAAAAGACACAAATTGGAAAATTTACAAAATGTCAAATAAATAAATAAATAAATAAATAAATAAATAAATAAAAATAATAATAATAATAATAATAATAATAATAATAATAATAATAATAATAATAAACCCAACTACATAATAAACCCAACTACAAAAAAGACAAAAAAGAAATTTTTGTTAAGGATAACAGACCAGGAAAAAATAAAAAAATAAAAAAGAAAGAAAAACAAAAGAAAGAAAAAAACAACGATGTAAAGAAAAAAAAATTTTTTTAAAGGATAATTGTCCAGGAAAAAATGTAAAAGAAAAAAAAAAACACAAATTAGAAATTCTTTTTTGTTTATTTGTTAAGGATAACAGACCAGAAAAAATAAATAAATAAAAAAAGGAAACAAAAAAGAAAAAAACAACAATAATGAAAAAGACACAAACTGGGAATTTTTTTTGGGGGGGGTTACGGATAACAGACCAGAAAAAAAATGTAAGAAAGAAGACATACATTAAAAAAGTTGTCGTATTTCTGCAAGCGGTTTAAATCATTTTGTTTGTCTAGTTGTCATAAACAACAGCTGTAGTTTAGAGGGATTATGGAATCTGGATCGACAAACCAAAAATAAAATCAGTACATAAAAAAAAAAAAAAAAAGATGATACACAGACTGATGTTGATGTTTCGTATGAGACAAACTCAACTCCTTCCTCTCTCTCTCTCTCTCTCTCTCTCTCTCTCTTCCTTTCACACCACAAAACCGCAGGCTGTTCGAGGCAGCTTAGAAATCTCTTACATCTGGAGGAGCCATAAGTCATGGGATTTGGTCTGACAGCCATGACAGGCGGAGGGGCGGCCAGAAACAACTGTCTCCTATGTAGTGCTATTTGCGCGGAGGCAGGAGAGGAGGAGCAGGCGCAGGACCACATCCTTCTCCAGCAGATGCGAGCAGCGGAAGCTCTTTTATTCTCTCGCCAGCTGCTCCGTGAATAGGCCCTAAATATTATATAGACAGTAGCTATCGCTTCCAAAAACAGAAATTCCCGGCTGTCTGCTAAAGCTGCCGAGCACATGAGGGCTCATTGTTTGGGATAGCGAGGGTCACGCTTTCGGCCCTCTGCGTCCATCTGAAGATTTCTCACATGTTGGCTCGAGATTTATGGTTCGAGCGGCGTGAATATGATACTGCCGTTTTGTTTTTTTTTGCAAGTAAGGCAGTGGAGGGATTCATACAAGGATCAGGGGCTGTGACTTTTAATGGGTAGATGGAATTTACAGCATTGCTGTTTGCCATCTCTTATTTTAGAAGCACACCTTGAGAAGCGGGAGAACCCCCTAGAACGTCTCAAAACAAAAACACACACACACACACAGAAAAACCCCCCAAAAATGCTGGTTGAAGCTCAGAGATGGTGTTGACTCCCTGATGGATGACGTTGAGGGAGTTTGTGGAGGTAGAGTTACTCCACACCTTCACCTCCTCTCTGATCTTCTCTCATTCTTTCCCCGCCCCTCCCCCTCCCCCTCCACCTCCCTCTCCCCCTCTTCCAGCCGGTGCCCAGACACTGACCTCTCGAGCCGCGAGAGAATCCAGAGCGAGAACCGCACGCCACACAGGCTGAGCATTTTACCAGCGCCGCCATTCACACACACACACACAGCTTGTATATGGAGTGTATGGCGTGTAGGAGAACGCAATAACAGAGCAGCCCTAAGTTCCAACAGTGATGTCATGCACATATTTGTTTCTGCTGTCACACACTCGAGCTCTTTGGCCTCGGCAGAGCCAGAAAAGCCCGTGTCATGTGCTGAGTCTTGTATCTTAGCTAACCTCGCTTTAACAAGCCGCCTGGAGGAAGAGACGCAGACGAGGAAGGTGACGCAAGAAGCTAGTATCAGCACTATGAAACCCAAGCCGCTGAATCACTCCAGCACAAGAGAAAATCCCCGGAAACCAAAATAAACCCAGATCCCCGATTATCCGGAGCTGTATGTTCTTCTGCCGTGTTTATTTCCAGAACAACTGGACCTGCTGTTTATTTAATGTGTGAGATATAAAGTCACCAGCCGTGTTAGGTCTGAGGTGTATAAGGTGTGTGAATTTCAGGGGTTAGTATAGTGTCGGGTTTTTTCGGGTTTTTTTTAGCTGCTAGACATTTTGACAAGCCCTGATTCGGGAAGTCCTGCTGTCCATCGTAGTGTTTTATCAGTTTATTATTTATTTGTTTATTTGGGGTTTTTTAGGGGAAGAAGCTTCTCTCATGTTTTGATGGAGAACTGAATCACACCTTTCTTAAAAAAAAAATAAAAAGAAGTGAAATGATAATGCGAACCACAGCAACATAAAAAAATTCTCTTCAAATATGAAATGTTTACATAAGCCAGGCCTAAATATAAAAAAAATTAAATAATAAAATAACAAAAAAAGACACAAAACTAGACTATATATATATTATTTTAAAGAATTTCTTCCAAAATGGAACGAAAATAATAAATAAATAATAAATTTTAAATAGACTCCAAAATATAAATGAAAGAGAATTAATTACATTTTAGAAATAGAATTTTGGAGGATGTGACAGACCCAGAGGTGCTTTATTTATTAATTTATATTTATTGATTAAACTATAAAAAAATGACAAAATTAAAAAAAGTGAATAATCTAAAACGTAATCATAAGGGATATTGTTTGATATATATAAACAATTAAAAAAATAATTAAAAAAACAAAAACAAAAAATGATCATGTCCACTAAGAACCCCCAGCTTCTTAAAATCATGTTTACTTTAACAATAATCATTAATTTATTATTTTAATTAATAAAGAGTTTTTAATTTTAATTAATATTTGATGTCCTGTCTTGAAAAGAAGTGGAGAAGCCAAAACAAATGAAATAAAGAAGAAAATGGAGACGTGTGACGGTCAGTCAGGAGATTGTTATTGTTAGGATTGATATTCCAGAGGTAAAGATAAGAAAACATCATGAAGATATACTGAACAATCATTAATATCTTCCAAAAAAATACCCTCCCTTTTCACACTCCCTACTGTGATGATGAACACACACACACACACACACACACACACAGAGCGAGCAGGGATGCTTCGGAAAGCTAACACCTTCTCTGTGTTTTTAATTCCAGCTCCTCCCTTCGTGCATGGGTTCCTCTTTCTTTCTCCGTTGTTCTAGATACATCCAGCTGGGACGGAAGGTTACGTACATCATAAACCCTGCTTTAATTCGGCGTCAGATATGCTAGCAGCCAAGTGAGAAAGTGAAGTCTGGGCTCTTGATTTATGTTTGATACGCTGCATTTTTTCCTGCTCATGCTCAGAACAGCTGCAAGGCAAATGAAAGCGGGAGGTGGAGGTGGAGGGGGGAAATAGGCATTTCCTTCACTCGGGCATATTCTGCTACTGCTGCATCCCCCCATCTCTCTCTCTCTCTCTTTCTGTCTCTCTCTCTGTCTCTGTCTCTTCCCCCTGAGTTTAATATGTTGGCTCACGTCACCCAAATGCACTGTGCACGCCATAACTCTGCTCCGGCCTCTCCATCTTCCTCCCCGAGCCAGGATATTAACTGTGGCATTTCCAAGAAAGATTCCTTCTAATAAAATGACTCGAGTAAATAAATAAACAAATCGGTGAAATATTTATGCAGCGCACCATGTCAGAAAAGCTTCGCCGGGGAGAGTCTAGTCAAGCCTCTCCTCTCCTCTCCACAGATTGGACTTATCGGTGATATCTAATCAAAAAAAAATCTCGAGCCAATTTCTTCTTCACTGCTTCTGGATTCTGAGAGCATCCATCATGCAGCACGTGCGTTCAGAGAAACCCAAAAGTGCGTGTTAAAGTGCATGCAGACGGATAGGTGTAGGTATATGTGCATGAAGATGTGAAGAAAGCCGGCTCGGGTAAGTGTCAGGGCTGAGGTGAAGGAGTAAAACAATGGCAGGGACCCTGCTGCTGGAGTGTTGCAGAGCACCAGATGAGTAAGTGATTGAGAGCGCCGGCTGAGTAATAGTCTGCAGCCCAGCAGGAGGGCGCGAGCAGCCGGCCCGGTGAAGCCGCCATTAGGACAAAATCGCTGCGATGAAAATGGTCGATTCTGCATGCACCTCTCCATCCTCTCCAAACGTTCGCAGCTGTCAAACCATTGTGCGTTATAATAACGCCGAGTGCTTCTCTTTCGGATTGCGATATTTATTTGTTGAATTATGTCGATTATTATGTATGCGCCTGGCTGAAAAGGCAGGAGAAAATGGCAGCTGTCGAGGAAGAAAGCAGCCATGCTAATGTTAATGTCAGCGCTGGGAGCAGAACAGCTAGCAGTACGGAGCTAATGCGAGAGAGAGAGAGAAAGAGAGAGAGAGGGGTCATAAAATAATGCAGACCTGCATCTTTTAGTCATCACCCTGCCATCTGAACCCAACTTTGTGTACACAATCACCTAAATGTGTTGGAGTCATAATCACAAAGAGCGCAACACGGCCAGGCTTTCAAGCCGCTCAGCATACGCATTTATACCGGCAGCGACGAGCCTTTTCCGACGGACAATTTTAGGAATCAGCTCGCGTTTCCATCGGGGTTTGCTAACACACTGTGCTAAACAACAACAACAACTGTAGAAATTTTTACTTGATTTGACCAGATGCTTCATGACTCTTCGCTGCATTGATTAATCAGAGTGCACAGATGCTTAAATCAAGCTTTGATAACGTTAGCATTAAAAAATGGTAGCAAAACACTGAGTTAATCAAGAAATCGCTAGTCGCTAGTTTTCCATGAAAGATTTCACAGGTTCTGCCTTTATAAACATCCGATTTTTCTTTGAGCAGTTTATCTGAAGTATGTGTTGCAGCTCAGATGATGTATAGCATTAGATCTAGCATTAGAATTAGCAATGTAGACTCATGCATTGTAGCTTCAGCATCGCTCTCAAGGCCGATGCTTATTTCCAGTCCAGCAGCATTTTGTTCCTGGATCTTATTCGACCAGGAACCAGATCTTTTCTTCTGTGGTGGAATCTCACAGAAGGGTTTGAGGTTTAGGATTCACAGTCTTCCTCATTATGAGCGTTTTCCTCATTAGGATTATTAGACTGTCTAATAATAATGCTAATAATGCCATTCTCTCTCTCTTTCTCTCTCTTTCTCTCCATGCGGAGGATCTCTTTGATGTGATGGAGATGAGGGACAAGAAGGGCAAGCAGAGGCAGGACTGTGAGAGGAGCTAATGAAGGGCACGTTGACAGCGTCCAGACGCCGTGAAGGCCGTGATCTCAGCGTGTTTCTGACTCCGAGCGACTGAACGGTCACTCCGCTCCGCCGCCTACACGATCCAGAGACCTGTTCCACAAAAACCTGCGTGTCTTTACACACCAGTATCTCCAAAATAAACAGAGCAGCAGAGAGACGTCAGGGGTGTTGTAGAGGATCTGCTGCTGCTGATGATTTAATCCTAATCACGACTCTTGATTTCTCAGTTAATTAATAATAATCGAGTGAGTTGAGGTGAGCTGTGCAAAATAACAGTAATCATCATTATCGTGCAGCCTTCGTAATCTACCCTGCCGCCGAGACGGAGAAAAAAAACAAAAACAAATGCTGAATTTATAATCACAAAGAAATATGTAAACAAATGACCGATTTGTTTTCCTTCCTAATCAAGCAGCGGTCAATTGATAAACCTCCGCCTAGGAAAAGAATTGTTTATTGCGCGACGCTTTTGTCCTCGCTAATGATTTCTCGCGCTTGTTCATTAATAATTTTGACTGAGGTGAGTCTCGGAGGCAATCGATAGCCTGATCATACTTTAGTTTCAACCTTGAGTTGAAACCGAGCGCTGAGAGCGAGGACTAACAGCTTCTCGTCCGTTTGGACATCAATATGGCAGAGTGCCTCTATTCCGAGAGCGAGAGACAGATCACAGGGCAAATACGATACAATCCCACTTAATTATCTCGCATAGATTATTAGCGTTATTAGTAAATGGAAAGCAAAAATATAATTGTGCCACAGTCTTGGCCGTGCAATCTTTCCAAAGCGTTTTCGAGCGTCAATGGGTTTGCAGTAATTGGATTAGGACACTGTGTTCTATAACAGAGGATAACAGTGGCATCCATTTGCCTCCATCTTTGATTAACATAATTAAAAGACTGGCTGAAAAGGCCATTATTAGCACTCTAAAAGCACGGCAAAACACTCGCGC
The DNA here is from genome assembly GCF_019097595.1 of Hemibagrus wyckioides. Classification (NCBI taxonomy): domain Eukaryota; kingdom Metazoa; phylum Chordata; class Actinopteri; order Siluriformes; family Bagridae; genus Hemibagrus; species Hemibagrus wyckioides. Next base: position 2,030,903 of record NC_080732.1, read on the forward strand.
TGTAATCCAAGATCTTTCAGTCGCTCAGACTGCGATTGATTGGGCTGTAACTGAGAACTTGTTTATGGCACACGAGGCAATACTTAACAGAAATGTTGACGTTAACCCTCTATAATTATTGTATTGATGAACATCGGAGTCTGATGTCAATCCCAGTGAGTGGAACTGATGAGAGAGGCTAGTTCGGTTATCTGGTACCGCGGTTCTGCGCCACCACACTCACAGTCCTGAATCGTAGCGCTTCCTGTATGTTAATAATATGATGTTGTGTTTTTTTAGAACATTTAGGTGAATCAGGAAGCTAAAGCACACCTTCTGAATTACCCGAGCAAGCTGTTTTCCATCGGCTCCTGACCCCCCCGCAACATTCCAGAGAATCTGCAGCCCTCCACTGATTACAGTTCCATGAGACCGTAAATTAAACAAACGGGATTCATATCTGCGCCGTAATTTTACAGGAATCCGCATTTCAGAGACACCTCGGCTCTGTAGCACCGACGATCCATCACTCGGTAGCGGAGGAGTCGTTCTGCGGTGCGCCCCGACATGTGCGCCGCTTATGTGGTATTTTCCACAAATACATTTCCATTATGAGGTAATGGGCCTAATCGGCATTGTGCTGCGGAGTTTGCGCTGAGCGATGTTGTGCTTGGCTTTTTAACCTCTTGATTGGCTCGGATAAAACTTTGCGCGCTCGTGATGGAGACTCCTTTTGGCTAATCGCTACGACGAGCCGCTCATAAATCCGGGATCTTCTGGGAGGACCTTCTGAGCTACTTGCTTATTTTGGTGAAAGATGCCGGTTTTTTGGAACCGGGACTGAAAAGTTGTAGATTTTAAAGGCTTTCTTCAAATCCAATCTGTTCCGGCGTTCTGTATGAAACATTTTTCGATAATATGTTATAGATGAAAAAATGAATATTGGGATAAAAGAGGGTGGTTATATCCTACGGCCTGATTGATTCAGATTCATCATGTACTATTCATGAACAAAACAAATGAAACACTTAAGGCAAGACCCTGGCATTATAGAGCTGGTAGGAGTTAAATCAATAGAAATAAGACACCACACACAGATATTTAACTCAGACTCTGAAAGGGAAGGAAATAAATGAGTGTGGTGAAACAAAGGCTACACTTTGAGCTGTGAAATTCGTGTCTCTTTATGAAATAAGCGTGACCGAAATGAGGGCAGAACATTAGCCTTGAGTAAAAAAAAAAAGAAGTTATCTGTTTCGGTGCAGTTACACACATGACTTCAATTCATGAAGTAATTCTGGTTCCGGTGGCTTCGTAAATGCAGATGTGATTAAGGGGGTCTACATAAACTCCCTTAGAGTTATCTGCTTAGCCCTTGCTAACAACCTAGCTGCTATATAACCTGCCAGCCTTAACAGGAATAATCCAGCAAACAGAAAGAAACGTTCCCCTAACGTTAGCATATGGTTTCCGATTGGTTATTTTAACTTAGGCCCAAATAATAACGTTCTAGGAATGTTCTCTGTGGGTTCTTTGTTTTGTTAGTAACCAAAAACCAACCTTCTCACAACATTGCAGGGATGTTTTTTTTGTTAGCAACACAAAGAGAACTGATACAGAACATTGTCTAATGAATATTTTTAGGTTTTATATTTATAACTATTAACTATAAATGATAGATGAAATTTAAGGTAACGTCTATAGAATGTTAAGAGAACATTAGGGGAACATTCTGCAAACACTTATATTTCTAACTAATTTTTCAATTCAATTTATGTTGTTGAAACGTTCTGGGAACATTTTTGATTCCCAGAATTTAAAAAGAGTTTGGGGAACATTCCTCTAAGTTCTATTAACTTTACCTTCAATTTTCAATTTTCCCATCTCTGGGAATGAAAAATTATTAGCTGGGATTTTATAGTGGATTTGAGAAGGACTAAATAAAAGCTTAAATTATGGCTCTTTTTAAAATTAGGTCTTCAACTGACCTCCCCTCGAAGGACAAAATGGTTCGATCGGAATTTTTTGTTACCAAAATGGAAGTTTCTCTTAGGAATTTTGTTCACACCACCTGCCACATGAGAGTGTTGGAGTTACAGAGCGAAGAGCAGAGATATACCAGGGAAATAGCCTCAAACTCCAAACCCAGACACTTGTGATGGCCGGAGCAGAAGCGTGAGCCGAGGAGACGGGAGGTAGAATGTTTATAGACTACTTTTAACTCCTCTCTCCTGCTATAATCTCTCCCGGGGTATCAAAGGGGAGCATCATCTCCAGCAGCAACACAGCACCCAAATCCTGCAAGACAGCCTGGGCTTTGTAGGTAGGCTTTCTCCTTCATCCACAGCCTTTGTCATACACACATACACATACACATACACACACACACACACATCTTCTACTGAGCTGTCTCTTCGGGGGTTAAGTTTCAAGCTCCTGGTTCCTGGCTCTCCGTGTTCACATCAGAGCTCTGGAGACTTTATCCAGCTTCATCTTCTTCACGGGGCTCGACATTTGCCGGCCCTATTTAACCCAGCAGGGGTTTTATCATATTTTGCTCATCACAAGCTGCTGGAGATGCCATGAGATGGAAGTTCTCTCTCCATCCCTGAGATCTCTTTTAGATTTTCAGATGCTCCAGATCTCTTTAAACCTCCTACACCGGACCACCTGTAGCAGCTCGGACCGATACCGTGCCCCGTGATTAAGATTTCAGGATTTATTAAGTTTAAGAAGCGGCAAAGTTTTTCTTTCGACACAACCTCTGAACTCAGACCTCAGGGTTTAGACGCCTTCCTTATTTAAGGCACAGAGTCGAGCAGAGGCCGTGACCTCGGGCGGCGTACGCTACACGAGCTACAACCGCATCCTCAGCTAATGAATTTGTCGCGTTTTTGCCAAAGCCTTGGCTTTAATCTAAAGTCGCTCTGAGCGAGCTGCGAGAAAGTCACACGCCAGCATCTGGCAAACAGATAAAACAAGACGGTGTAATGAGAAACGTTATAAAACAGTTCGTTAGCAAAGCGGAGTAATTATGAGCTCGGAGGGAAAAGATATGAAGAAAAAAAAACGAGGTAAACAGGACATCAGAGAAGTCAATGACATGCGTTCTGATCGAAGGGGAAAAAAACATTCTGTGCGCTGTGTTTCATTTCATATTGAAAAGCGAGGTAAATCTTTACATTTAATGATGGAGCCATATCCTAGTAAACCCTATGCATGCGTTATTGATTTTTCCATCTCTCCACAGAATATGGCTTCTATTTCCATGGTGTTCATTATCTCACGTTAGGCATTACTGGAGTAGATAAGATCCCCCCCCCCCTCCCCTCTCTCTCTCTCTCTCTCTCTTTAGCTATCTATCTCTATATTCCTTCTTTTCTGGATGAAACAATAAAGCTTAAACCCACAACTGTCTCACATTCATGACACCAGGGTGTGCAATCAATGCCCTTTATTTTACACTTACACACGTTACCTGTCAATGAGTGCCATGTTTAGACACCCTAGCTGTAATTATTTTAATACACACACATACACACACTGCAGATATGAACACCTTGTCGCACGTAAAGGTGTAGTGTGTGCGGTGTATACATGCATCTCTGCTCGCTCCAGTGATCCCAGCTCTCATCAGAGTCCAGCTTGGAAATCATTGCAGCAGCAATAAACGCTTCATATTCCTATTTATTGCCTCCCAGACGCTCCTGCCTTATTGGGGCCACCCTCATGAATACGATAGGGAATGAGAGAGGGCTGTGCAACAAAAAAATTCTGGGGGATGGGGGACAGAGAGAGAGAGAGAGAGAGAGAGAGAGAGATGATAATACTGCACTAAAGGAACTAGAATCAGACAGATGTGTCTGTTGTGTAAATTTTTTTGGGGGGTAAATTGCATTATAATGAAATCACCTCATTATCATCATAGAAGCAAATCTACATGAAATATAATTCTATCTAGTTAAAATGTTTTATTTCTGTCGAGACCAATATACATGTAATTATAGATATTTAATTCATGAGCATGGTCCTGCACTGGGATTAGGCCAGGCTGGAGATCAGCAGACGTCCCTCAAAAGATGACTGATACCATGTTAAATACGACGGACCGGTCAGCATTTAAAATAAAGGTCGATGAGAACCATTTCATCTGAACGTTTGTGCTATTACAAGAGACAGGAAGAGACTTTGGGAGCGTTGGAAACTTTGAGGATCACGACGGTTGGGGAATTATGATGTCACAGTATCTTTATATGAATATATAAAGTGATGAATGCTGACGGAATACGGAAATGTCCTTTTAAAAAAGAGGGGAATAAAAAAAAAAACCAAGGTTTAGAAAGACGTGCGAGAGTTATTAAGTTCTCAGCCCAGGTAAAAACCTGCATAAGTGTTATGGACATGTGACCTGTTATGCATCAGGTATACACGAATGACTTAGCCACGCCCCCTACAACACGTTTGGAAATCTTATCATGCATATAAGACTGAAAAGAATTAGAGGAACATTTTGATTTCCTTTGAGGTTTTTGGTAGATGTAAAGAGACGTTTGGACAGTATGATACGTGTTTCCTGTTTCCATGCGTATTTTACTTCCATGTAATAACTGTGATATTTTCAGACCTGGCTATTACAACTGGAATATCTTAACAGCAGGCAGATAAAAACCTCGCCTTGCTCACTTTCCCATCTCTGTCTCTCGGATCAGGATGAGATGTTTTCCGTCTCTAACAGTTTTGAGGGCTGGAATGAGAAGCGTGCTAGTCTTGAAAATTGACAGTAAGAAGGAGTAAATTAGAGAAAGGATGAAAACGGGGATGAAACAGAGGACGAGCGGTATTGATGCTGGATTTTATTATTTATTTATTATTTTCTTTTACATTTTATTCTCGTTAACAGTCTCTATGGTGCTGGTGGGCTGATGGGCATCTGCACTGGAAGGAGATTGATGTGCTCAATCACTGAATTTATCCAGCAACGTTTACAATATGATCCCGGCGCCGGGTTCCTCTCGGCCGCATCATGTCGAGAAAAGGCAGGCTGGGTAATTTGTTCTGATGTAGTAAATAACTGGCCGTAATGAAACTCGCCCTGATGTATTCGGAAAAGGCCTGATTGATGCAGGAAGAACTCGGCATTCCCATTTAGCATGCACAAACCCCGGCGCTCGCCAGAGCCGCAGAGCGGTCCCTCTGACAGCTGCCGTGGCCGCGCGCAATCTTAAAGCAGTTATGAATTACTGCTGACCCCCCCCCCCCCCCCCCCCCCCCCCCCCTCCCCCCCCCTCCCCCCCCCCCATCTCCTCCCATCCCCACGACGCTGGCGCTCTAGAAGCAAGCATATTGAAAGTCATCAGTCTGTGGCGGTCATTCTTTTTAGCATGATGTGCTATAAGAAATGGTGGAAGGGGGGAGGATTAGTTGCAATCACTGGAAAAATAGAAGCTTGGGGGGGGGGTGTTCGGCGACAACAAAACCCACCAAGTGCACCAGCATGATATTTTCAGCGCACACTCAAGCAAGTCCTATAAATGAGGATAAAAGCCTCGGCTGCAGCAGACAGATAATGCCTGCATTTTTATTTTTTTATTCTCTCCGTATAGCAGATGTTCCACGAGGAATCCGGAACGAATAATATGGCGGAAGCTTCGGCCAGCTGTGAGACCGAGGTTTTCGGCGCCGCCCCGAAACCGGTGCTCATCCTTTAACACCCGCGTGATCTGAACGACGTCCTAAAGTCGGGTACACATCCTACCTTATGGTCAAAACAGTCAGGGTGCTTTTTTTTCTGTGTTTTATATTTCCATTCCAACATAATCCTGGCCATTATGTGTAATTGAATGCCTCTCTATAAGAAATTATACAGTGAACATCGAGTGCTTCGTCTTACACAAAAGTGTTTCCACTCAGCCGTATAAATACATTTATAGGTGGTTAATACTGAAGCAAAATGGCATTATGCTAATGGATTTTTCAATCAAACTGCACAGCCTGACATCATATAAAAGTGTATGCAAAGTTCAGTGATGGTAGAACACCTCATCAGGGCTGTTCATTAAAGCATCGGCTTTAGGTTACGCTGGACAGGTCCTCTATTAGCCGTGCTGACCGGCATGGGGTGGGGTAGAAGGGGGGACAGTGAAAAGGTTATGAAGATGAAAGCTTGGATACTCTTCACTCATGTAGCCCTTCCACGTCTCTTCAATAATTAACCCATTGGCTTCGCTTTGGCCTTTTTAAACCTTTGAAATGCATATCAAACATCTACATTCCCTTTCCAAAACCCTCTGTACTTATATACAGTTTATCTATTTTAATATCAGAGGAGAATAAACACAGCCAATGGGGCAAGAAGATGATAGCAGTCATGACACTGTCATATAATGTTCATAAGGTGAATAGAAAGCTGATCATCGGTCAATTAGTTGCTTTTTTTTGGGTTAAAAAGTAAGCAAATTCTCTATATTAAAGATCTAAAATAATAAAAAAAATTCATGCTATTCACATGAAGAGGGCTAACATGAAGAGAAAAAAAACAAACCACAAAAAACAAACCAGTGTATTCGTGATTAAACCTCCAACTTTTTAAAACAACAGTTAGAAATTAGCAAAGAAAAAGTGCTAGATAATAAAAATGAGCAAAATTTTTTTTATCAATCAATCAGATGACAGTCCTGAAGCAAAAAAAAAAAGGAAAACAATAACTACACATACTACTGAGAAGACAACGTCCTTTCCCTTTCAGTGAATTGGCTCCTATATCATTGAAGCAAGGTGAAAAAAATCAGAGAAGCTACAACTGAAAATTTTGTTTCATGCTAGCTTCAGTGGCACCAACATTCACTAAGGCAGAATTAACAATAAAATGCAGATTTTTACACAAAACTCTTACATACATTGAGACTGAGACTTTTACTGGGAAAAATCCGGTCTGAGGCACTAGTTTAAATAAGCAGCACTTCTATTTCCTTCTTTTTTTCTGACCAGTGTCTATCGCCTCATAGTATAGCTGAACACTCAACATTTTATTTCATGCTAGTTGCAGAGGTGTCAGTATTGCTAACAGAAAAGAAATAAAAGAATTTGTATCAGAAAAAGTCCTAGTGTATGTTAGTGGACAGGACACCAGTAAGGAAACAGCGAGGCAAATCTGTTACTTAATTATAATCAGAGTAAAATGTGTCCTTTCCCCTTCAGTGAATAGTCTTTTCCTCACTGGGTGAATTTGACTGGTAGAAATGCGACAGCTAAAGCGTACATTAACACCACTGTTGTCGCATCCTTTACTAGCCTGACCTAAAACAGCACCTAATAACTCAAAATAAACCCTTGTTTTCCATTTTCATGGTCATTCAGTGTAACGTGGTGTGATGCAGATCATCTCTCCTCCGTTTGTAAACGAGAGGTAACTAGTCCATGTTGCTGCCTGTTCGCATTCATATTTAAGCAGAGGAACGGACAGCGGACTGCGGACTCGGAGATGGAAAATGGAGAATGACAACGCGGGAGGAAGTCAGCATCTGCAGTCTGGCATGATTGTCGGGGTCCAGTCGCAGACAATCACGTAATGTATCATTCATATTGCTGCAGTGCTGCTGCTGTTGCAGCCCTCGTTCTCTCCAACCTCCTCACTCGCCTGTGAATACCAAGCCGACAAACACTCGCCATCGTCACACGCCGTTCTCATCACTCTGGCGACACCGCTGTCCCCCAATTTGTCACCTAGTGAGCGTGATTTCTGTCTGACTGACACACACAAACACATATTCAGGCACTTATAGTCAACTGCAATGGCGTGTACGACTTCACGTTAATGGCTTTCTGCACAGGATGTATATAAATAAATAAATAAATAAATAAATAAATAAAAATAAATAAATATAAATGTGTACACACACACACACACACACACACACACACACACATATATATATATATATATATATATATATATATATATATATATATATTCTTTTGTCAGTCTTGATATTTCACTATTTATTTATTTATTTATTTACTTACTTACTTATTTAATTCATTTCGAATTTTCCACAATCAAAAAAGGAATATAATTTTGAATGACTTGTCCACTATTTGGTAAAATAAATTCAGAGTTTAATCATGAGGTTTTATATTTTTTTTCTTCTCTTTTTGAAAGGGACAAAAATGTTCCTTCAATTTAAAACCTAATCACTAGCCACCATTAAAGCTAGGTGTGAGAGAGAGATATTGCCTGTGCTTTGGGTTGATTATCATTCTGAATGAAAAGAAGTGTTTGGTGCTGTCCCACAGGGCAAGGAGTCATTCTTCAAGGTGACGCATCTCACCAGAGGAATACATTAACCATTTGCAATTGAAAGAAGTCAAATATACGCTGATTTCCTGGACCGAGAAGGACCTAGGTATATGTATTCATGCACGAGTACCTACAGAGGCCAAACATCTACACGCAGGGCTGAATTTCTGTTTATAATGTTATCGACGAAAAGGAAAGTCCATACAAAGAGACAAAATTAGCTCAAAAGGACTGGACTTTTCCAAAGTGGGTCACACGTAGGAGGAAGGTTTAAGAAAAAAAAAAGAAAAGAAAAAAAAGCAGATGGGTCACGATTGAAATGAACAAGTCAGCTGAAATCTCATTTGGAAGCAGGAAAATGTGAGAGACATGCTAAACTTCAGCTGGGTTTCAGGTTCATAGGAGAGAACTTTGCACGATGAATCCTATTTCGGTCCACGACCAGGCTCCGGTGCAGAGAAATTGGCAAATCATACAGTAATCACCTTATCCATCATGGTAATCCTGCAGATACACACAGGGCTTTGGGCTGCGAGATCCTTTTCCTCATTTTCAAGAAGAACATGAAGTCATTCCCTCTCATGAAGCTCAAGTTTTCACTATAGGCTTCTCTTTTATTCTTCTGCTCAAGATGCAGAAATCTTCTTTAAAATAAAAAGGTGACATGATTAAGAGTGGGTCTTTTTGGGTCATTTCCCAAACATGTGTGTGTGTGTGTGTGTGTGTGTGTGTGTGTGTGTGTGGGTGACTCCATGATTACGGTGTCTACAGCTTGAATTTAATGTTTCAGATAATCAGATCGTCCGAATTTGTTTGCTTACATTTTGCTTTTCACAGAGTTGCATAGAATTAGCAAAACTAGCAGCAGCTGACTAGCATCCAGGCTAACAGAATGAGGAGATTACGGATAATTATCAGCGTATAATTGAGGACGGAGTGACCTCATCAGTCGATATCATAAAATCACAAAAAGAATAAGAGAAGAAGAACTTCCTGTTGATGTGGAATATTCCAAATTGAGGTTTATATAACCTCGGTTGCTGGACGAATCATGAAAAAAAACAGGATAGTGAGGGAAAGTGTATTTTAGCTGCTGTACATTTAGTAGGTTTTATTAGTATTTGCAGTTATTTATCATGTTGTTGTGAAGGACACTTTTCTGATGTTTAAAAGGTCTTTCAGCTTCTGCTTTACTTTACTGTTTAGTACCAGTGTGACACAAATGGCACAGCAATCATGGAGTCTCTCAGGAGCTCAGCATTGGAGGATCTGTGGTCCTCATCACTTCCTTTCCTCCATGATCTCACGCGACGATGAGCCGCTCGCACAGTCGGACTTAAACCGTGTCGCTTTCCCCACGTTATCAGCGTGAAGAATATGAGCTTTGCTGGAAGAAGCTCTTCACACCGCACACATCAGCGGAATTCAGTCCTGAGGCCAGGTTTGACCGCAAGCCCCTTCACACCCAGGTGGGTCACCTTTCAGAACATTCACGGACTCCCCACATGGATAATCACGTTCTTCCGAGCCAAACCGGGCTTAACAGCGAGCCCTGGCCCTTTTCCCCGCCCCTTCCCAAATCTGTCCGAGAGCATGGTTCAGAAAATAAGCGAGAGGCCAGCTGAGTTTGCAGCTTGCTGCATTAATGTGTCATAAATAATGGCAGTGGGTGGAATCGCAATCAAGTCAAGCATCTTTCACATCCCCTCCCCATCAAACTTGGAATCAGATTCTCGCACAAATGTAACCGCTAAATCCATCACGTCCAATCATAAGGATCAGATATTGGATGGTGGTGGAAAGAAAAAAGAAAAGAGCAGCATTTTTTTTTTCTTTTTTAAACCACCGTTCTTTTCGCAATGATAGAATTATTGCAGAACATCCATTATCTAAAATAAGGAGGGACTAAAAAAACGGAATTTAATTCGGGACCAAAACAAAAACGGTGGACGCTCCTCTCGAACGGATTGAAAACTGACGCGGTGAAAATGGCCGTGTGTTAATATTTAGAAGTGCAAGAAAACATATTTAGCTTCACCAAATCATCTAGCACAAAACAGCAAACATGGAAAATCAATAGGTAAAATGGGGTAATGCTTTTCTGGGTCACATCTGAATATATCTTTTAGAGGTATTGATTTGTTTCTTGCGTGTGTGTGTGTGTGTGTCCTGCTTTCGGACCGTGTTCGTCGTAATTAACGCACGGGGGGAAAATTTAATTCGGGAGAGGGAACTATTACACATGTGGCCAGTTTTATTGGCTGGATAAATGAAGTAGTGCTATGATAAAGAGGGGGAGGAGTCTTTCATAAGTAAGATTTATAATCTGACTGCTGGAATCGAGTAAATTAATTTTACGATATTAAACTCAACCTTTAACCCACTCTGCTTCTGATTGCCATCCTGTCCACCAGAGAGACAAAGGATTCGGTGGTGGAGGGGTAGGGAGTGTGTGAGTGTGTGGGGTGGGAGGTGGTCGTGATGATGATGAGGGGGGGTATGAAGGAGAAAGGGGGGGGGGGAAGATTGAGAAATTGATGATATTTCTCCTGTGCGCTCACTGCACTGCACATATCTGTCGCCTCCATACATGATTTTTCAATTATTTCAGCCAGTGCAGGTGTACAAGGCAGAGTCAGAGAAAGAAAGAGAGAGAGAGAGAGAGAGAGAGAGAGAGAGAAAGAAAGAGAGAAAGAGAGTTCCAGATGAGCAAATGTTAGCACACACATACACATCTCTTCTTTAAATATTCCACAGTGTGACGTGAAGGTTTCATCAAGTCTGCTATCACATCATGCATTTCTTCTAAAAAGATCTTCCACCTTCCATATCACAGACCTTCGAAAATGGCCGACAGCAAATAAATACAACAGCGCCGCTTTAATATTCACCATAAAGCATTGAAACCAGGCCACTTGGTTTGTGTGCATTCTTCAGCTTTCTAGTGCACTGTGCTAGGCCAGTGCTTTTACACACACACACACACACACACACGCTGGCAGAATAAAGGTTAGGTTACATAGACACGAGAGCTCGCTCCAATGCGGTCCTCTGAAGTTGACAAAGATGGAAACGGTGCTTGAAATTCAGAGGATTTCCAAAACCTTCAAGCTTTCAATAATTCATTTTAGATCTGTAAGAGGAAAAGGAAAGAGTATGAGGAGGAGGAGGAGGAGGAGGAGGGAGGAAGAAGAGGAGAAGGAGGGAGGGTCGGTAGAGGGGGAGTTGGGGGGAAAAGGGAACCTAGAAATTGGCCCGAGAGCCGTGAGGTGTTTGAGCCGTTACCTCCACTCCATTAAGCAGAACCAGAGCAGGCAATAAATAGCTCATTATTTGGTCGAGCAGGTTACGCTAGAGCTCCGGCTCCGACTTGATCGTCAGCCAACCAGGAAGACTGCCTGAGTTTTTAATTACAAAGAGTCTTTTGGTGGAGAAGCGATGCTCATCACAGTAAATAACACCAGCCATTGATGTGCAGTATAGCGCTTCATTTATAATTACTGATGCTTCCTAGAGCTAGCGTCACACCGGATTACGGCTTTTTCCAATACATGGAGGGATGCGGATAAAATACGACTCGGTTTCGGTTTAAAGGGGGTCGAGCAGATATCTGATGAAAAAATCAAAATAATACAAATTATCAGGCCTATTTATCACATGACAGGACTTAACAATGTCTACACTGGATAAAATTCAGAAAGTACGTAGTCGATTCAAGTTATACGACGACCCATGAGTGCTAGCTCCACCCCTAACCTTAACCCCACCCCTAATCCTAACCAAAATCCTGGGTAACTTTTATTGTAGCTGAATCGTAACAGAAAAGTTAAGTTCCTATTCTTCAGGATGCTTTATAATATTTTAATTGTGCTGTTTAACATTTATTAGAGTATAATTCTCTCTTATTTTATTTTATAAAACGCCTAAAACAGATTTGTACAGACTCCAAAGCACAGTGGTGACATGGTAGATTTTGTTCGTCTTCATGTAAATAAAGAGGTACAGATACTCATCCCGCCTCTAACCCTCCCCTTAACCTGTGTATAACTTTTAAAAAAATTTTTTAGATTGCCTTTTAACATGAATTAATTTTTTTATAAGGGAAATCGATAAGCTTCAGAAGATGCTAAATGAACCAGATCATTAAACAGTGACACAAACCTGGCCTTATTCTGATAAATAAATAAATTTGAATAGGTGAGTTCAGCTGTCAGAAGGCGTGATGAACGCCCCCTAACGCTAAATCCCCCCCCCCCCCCCCAAGCTATACTTGGTCACTGTTTTTGATTCTTGATGATTAAACGGGTTGCAGTTTCACATTAATTATTTATTTCTTCCCACTGAAAGATGAATTATAACTTCATAATTCTCCGCATTGTTGTGAAAACTTTTTCTGCGCTCCCTCGAGGTACTTATTCTTCACATTACTCAAAAGATAACTAGATTATCCGTTTTTTTTAAACGTAATTATCTATGAGATTATTCCTTCAATCCCTTCAACATTGGAAGCGAGCGTTACGAAGAAAGCCAATAATTGACAAACCATCAAGAAGAAATCATAAACCGATTGCACTGAGAAGGTACTGACCACGGCTTGGTCCGAGGCCAAACAGCGGCGCTGCACTTCCTACGCTGACCAGAGACTGAACACAAAGCTACAGAACGAGCCAAAATATTGACCGTATGGCCGGAGCCAATACACATCCCACCAGGTCTCGCTGCAACCCAGCCCCCCCCCCTGAAGTGGCTATTAGTGTGAACAGTAAATCAAAGCTTCAAGTCACTTCTTATCTCATCTGTCTGCCCTTCTAGAATATTCATCAATGGTTTTTCAGAAGTGTTTGTAATTCCGCATCGAGTTATTTAAAAAAAAAAAGAGGAATAAACTCATCCTGGCCTTTAAGGGAAATAATTCCGTCTTTTTTTTCTTTTTTTATGTGACATGCTCAGTCGATAGCATTCATAATTGATGGCTCTCTGGAACGCTTCAGGCCACATTAAGTTTTATTCCACGCTGTTCGTCAATATCCCTGACCAGGTAGATTTCATTATTGACAAGTGCTGCCCACATTGTGTTGTATAATTAAGTTCAACTTCAAAACTTCAGACTGTTTTTTTTTTTCCTTCTCCTCTTCCCATCCCTCTCGCCGTGGTTCAACAGGAAGTGTTTGAAATGACCGCTTGGTGCTCTTAATTTAAACTGCTGTTTCATTTCTCTCTGTAGGTGTCTATTTTATTGTTAAAGGTCACCCTCATTTGTCCGAGCCAACAAAGGCGGCCCTTAAAGTTGCCGCTGCTTTTTGACAGACAGTGGTCCTGTGTAAGTGATGGCCTTAAGGACAGATGTGCCACTGTGAGCCTCTCTCTCTCTCTCTCTCTCTCTGTCTCTCTCTCTCTCTCTTTCTCTCTCCCTCTCTCTCTCCCTCTCTCTATACACAGCGAGAGAAATAGCAGATAACAAATCATGCCCTGTGCGTCTCCCTCTGGCGTGATTGACGACTTCATGGAGGGCACAACTTTTCAATGTCCTCAGATTAAAAAACGCTCAAACAAATGAGGGCTAAAAATACTACCGCAGGGTAGCGGGGAGGGGAAGAGCAGGCGCTCAGACATACCTTTAAAAGAAGGAGAAAAAAGACAACAAAGAAAGCGAGACCGTGATAACAAAGCCGACGTACTCGTTCTTTCAGATCTCTGAGCTTATTTTTATTTTTCTCCCCGATAACACCTGTCTTTCGGGTGCATTGCTAAACCGGCGCCGCAATTTAACATTCACGATGATGGAGGCGGCGGGGGGTGATATATGGCTAGTTATTAAAAAAGTTTGATTTTATAGGTATCACGTGACCTCGGCATATATGACCTCTATTTTCACAAATGGCACAGGTCTCTGTTTTTTAATAGAGTGGTGCTGGGCTATATATCAGCCGCTCGCCCTCATAAAGCACACTAATATCTTCGCATTTTCAACATGCTTTGAATTTCTTACTTGCCTTCCAATGAAACAGAACAAATAAAGCAAATAAATGATCGCGAAGATGATGATGATGATATATATATATAAACTCACATAAACAGGCTGACGAGAACGAGGTCTGCTGTAAATAATATCTGCGCTCGTAAGATTTAATATCTAAACAGCTGATGTTGCACTGCACAGAATATCTTTTGCCCCAAAACGTGAAAAGTGCTTTGCTTCAGGACGCATTAATCACATCTGGGGCAGTAAAACATGCGATGCAATGCGAGTGATGTAGCAGGATGAAGAAGGAACAGCCCACAATGCATTGCAGGTACATCACACATTTATACATTTACACACTTATAAACAGAACAAAAGGACAGAGTTTGAAATCTCAGGCAGAGGAAAATATAAAAATGACTCAATGTGCAAAATTCGTACGGACGCGGCATTACGAGCTCAAGTCCAGTAATTGAAAATGACAGAGACACACAAAGCATCAATCACGGCTGACCTTTCACGGCTTTATTAGGATGGGCTGAGAGATTTCAGAGAGCTCCACTCCATCACGGCCACGGACTCGGACACACACGCGGTCAAATCAAAGCTCTCCACGCTGAGCGCTGTCACAAAGCACCGAGTTCCTTCAGGGCGACGGGGGACACGTCTTTCTTTTTAACCAGACACATTTTCACAGGAAAAACAATTGTAAAAATTATTTCCTGTAGGTCTAAAAATGATGAACTCATGCAAATATCAAGAACGAGAGCAAAATATGAGACTGAACCGAGGACGACATGAACAAACTTATGCTAAAACTCTTATATGTCCTAGCTAGGAAGTGAGTAACTAGCTAAGCAGCTTGATCTGTAGATGAGGTTTTGATCAGATGGAATAAAGCATGAGAATTGAAATATTCTACGTTATAAATCTCCTCATATTCGGTCAATAACGACTGGTTTTTCCAGTTCCGTGTCCTACGTGTTTGTTTTTCTTGCTTAACCCCAACGTGCGGTTTGATTGGTTAGGAGTGAAAAAAGGATGTGATGTCACTCTGCTCATCTGGAGAAAAAAGATCAGCACCAGCAGAGCGTTTTATGATAATAATGATAATAACAAATTAATGAACAAATTAACCAGTTAATAACAAATATCTAAAATGTCACAGTTAAATGATTCGGTACAATTTGATTCAGAACTGATTCGTTATGATTCATTTCAGCACAGCTACCAGATTATATCCATATTATATCATTATAACATATAAAGCACAAGAAATGGAGAAAACTTAAATATAAAAAAAAAAAACAGTTTTGTTATTTAATTATGTTAATAAACTGTTTATTTATGTATGCACTGCTACTGAAGCTCATAGACATTGTTCCTAAGACTTAAATAAAACACAAACACACACATGCACATGCACACACACACACACACTCATGTTCAGCTTTAAACAAAGGAGCTCAGGGTTCAGGGAAAGTTGGCCTCCTGAAACCTTCACGTCACATATTTCTCTTTCACAGACGCGAGGTTTAAGGCCGATCCTCCTGCTGCACTCTGATGAAACGGTCGGCGCAGGAGCTTCGGCCATGCTACAGGCACCACATCTGGCCTCGTGTTTAATTTCAGATCAGAGCGGGACAGGAAGCACCTGTCTAGAGGAAACGGTTTGGAGAGAAAAGAAAACACGGCGTATATCCATCTGCTGCAGAAACGTGTCACAGTTGTCACATTTAAAGCTATGTCAACAAACAGAGTAAAGACTAAATTGCTTTGGAAAAGCAAGCCTTACAAAATGAACACAAATCTGGTTTAGCCAAATGCTGTTGCGTTTGTCCGATCGGGGCTTGAATGAAATCCATTCTCCTTCCATTCGTCCACAATTACTGCACGGTAACGCTTCCAGATGTGCGGCTGTTCCTCTACGACATTAGCAGATTACACGCTCTAATTCTGACCCCCATCAGACACCTGCAGTAAGGATCCGACGCCCAGCGAGGGCGGACACAATGCGCAGCTGCGCATCGTCCTCAGACATCAAAGACACGCCGGGATACCGCTGCTGCAGACAGACAGCGTGGAAATGTAGCTGAGGAACAACGCTTCATCACAACATCCACTCTGGTTGGATTAGGGAAGGCTTTTTACTCAAATGGTTTACACGTAGGCATCAAACTCGCGTCTAAAAATACCACAATCCATCAGGATGAAGTCTTTATGGAAATCTAAACGTTGTATACAAAAGAGGTGCATGATAACACACCAGAGAAACACATACCGCCACGGGCTACATCCTGAACCGTATGTAAAACTGCATCACAAACTATATTAACCTCTGGAAGCATATATTTTTTTTCTCTTTGGATTTTCCCTCATCGTTCTTCCCACCCACCAGCCGGCTCTAGTCTCTCACACAGCTACCAACCAGGGAGGATAAATACTAACACATGCTTCCTGTGAGGTGAGACACGTGCATCTCGCGTGTCAACCGCGGCTTTTTGTGAAATGTTGCACATGGAGGACAGACGCTCAGTGTAACACACTCAGTAGGATGCTCGGTGTAACACAGTCAGAGTAACACAGTCAGAGTAACACAGTCAGAGTAACAGTCAGAGTAACACAGTCAGAGTAACATGCTCGGTGTAACACAGTCAGAGTAACACAGTCAGAGTAACATGCTCGGTGTAACACACTCAGAGTAACACAGTCAGAGTAACACAGTCAGAGTAACACAGTCAGAGTAACAGTCAGAGTAACACAGTCAGAGTAACATGCTCGGTGTAACACAGTCAGAGTAACACAGTCAGAGTAACAGTCAGAGTAACACAGTCAGAGTAACATGCTCGGTGTAACACAGTCAGAGTAACACAGTCAGAGTAACACACTCAGAGTAACAGTCAGAGTAACACAGTCAGAGTAACACAGTCAGAGTAACACAGTCAGAGTAACACAGTCAGAGTAACATGCTCGGTGTAACACACTCAGAGTAACACAGTCAGAGTAACACAGTCAGAGTAACACAGTCAGAGTAACAGTCAGAGTAACACAGTCAGAGTAACATGCTCGGTGTAACACAGTCAGAGTAACACAGTCAGAGTAACACAGTCAGAGTAACACAGTCAGAGTAACACAGTCAGAGTAACAGTCAGAGTAACACACTCAGAGTAACACAGTCAGAGTAACACAGTCAGAGTAACAGTCAGAGTAACACAGTCAGAGTAACAGTCAGAGTAACACAGTCAGAGTAACATGCTCGGTGTAACACAGTCAGAGTAACACAGTCAGAGTAACACAGTCAGAGTAACACAGTCAGAGTAACACAGTCAGAGTAACAGTCAGAGTAACACAGTCAGAGTAACAGTCAGAGTAACACACTCAGAGTAACACAGTCAGAGTAACACAGTCAGAGTAACACAGTCAGAGTAACAGTCAGAGTAACACAGTCAGAGTAACAGTCAGAGTAACACACTCAGAGTAACACAGTCAGAGTAACACAGTCAGAGTAACACTAGTGTCACTATGATTGACAGGAGAGATAGAATATGCCCCTCCCACTCAGAAAGCAATGATATACAGACGATATATTATAAAAGATATAAGGTGCAGAATGAAAAAATTGCATAAAAACATGTAGAAACAAAGGCCCTGTGTGGTCTCTTGTTGCACATCTGGACCTCTGTGTGTGTGTGTGTTTTAGATCTCCCTTTGCCAAGGTGTGTTAGTTTCACCTCTTCAAAGACCCCGAGTGTCCAGATGTGCACCGATGCCTTCTGCTCAGAGATTTATTATTACTTTATTTCTTTGTCACCCCATTACTTCTTCGCCTAACAGCACCAGCTCCCCGTGTGAATTTTATTTGGATTCTGCTAAGCCGACATCTCCAAGATGGCAGCGTCCAAGTAAACAAAATGGAGCCATTCGTTATAGTGAAGGAGCAGCGCACAGTAAAAAATGGAGTAAAAATGAGTGATGCATAGCAGAGGGAAAGCGCACGACGAGAGCAAACGACGACTTAGCAATCAGAGATTTCACCACGTGGACAATAGAGGCGCAGACGTGAGATGGTTTCATGCTGTCTGAAAAAAATGTCATGCTCTTAAAAACCCGCCCCGCCCACCCCCCCCCAAAAAAGTTACGAACGATGTAATGTCTATGCTTAAAAGCATAACGGTGGTCTTTAAGGTCAAAGAATGTGCTTTAAGGTGGACCAGGTGATGTACACGCACTATGACTTATCTTTGAGGGTTTGTGGTGATATCCTGACTGCTAAGTACTTTCTATTTCTAAGCACAGATTTTACATATTCATATATATTGGAATTTCTTAACAAATGTGAATTTGTAGCCATTGTCTCAGCTCCCTACATGTCAGACATGCCGAGATGCCTTTCTGTCTCAAACTGAAGGAATATAAATCACAAATTGAAGACAAAAATAATCCTTCAATCTATTGAGAGAGAGAGAGAGAGTGAGAGAGAGACGGGTGATTCATGGCTGGAAAGTCAGTGATGAGTCAGGCTATAGCAGAATTGTATCTTCTCATAGCTCAGACGAACATCAGGCATCCGGCATGATTAATACTCAGCAACGGGGATAAATAAACGCTCTTTCCTCGCCTCGTCTCCGTGCTCGCCGCCTCGAACCCTCCGCCCGCTGATCAATAAATTAAGAACTTCTCTTTAAATACTGCGCTCGTCTGAATTCCCGAATGCTGAGCCCACACTTCCTGTGTTCGCCCAGGGGAATCATGGGAGGTGCATATGAGAGAAAAGGGAGTTTTATGTAAAACAGACACCTCAGTATAGGACAGAGTCATACACACACACACACACACACAGCTGCTCAACACGCAGCATTTCTACATTTCTTTCTTTCAGAGGAGTTTTTGCGTATATATTTTCATTTCCAAGAGATACAAGTCCAGATGTTTGTAGTAAGATGTTTGTCTTCTGCTTACTCATTAGCTTGTAAGTTAAAAAATTGCAAACTCATCACATCAAACAGATTTTTAATGAATTATTAATATGTAAATCTTTTGGTTCGTTTTCCTAAACATTTCAAACTGCAGGACACATGTTCTATAAAAAAAAAACAATTGTTCTTACATAATTTGCCTTTATTAACAGTTCTGAGATTAAATACAGACGGTTCACTCAAACAGCCTAGTAACCATAGCAACAGGAAAGTAAATACACTTTGATGACTTTAATAATGGTACAAAATTAAAAGATAGAAATGTTATAAATCAGCCCCCTGGTCATTCTGAACCAAAACTCCACAGACTCCGAGTTTTTATTCGGGACAGAATTAAATTGTTGAGACCATTTCAGAACCTTTGGTCACAGAAATCTGGAAACCGTGGCGACAGCATGTGCATCTGGAACACATCAATAAATTTCCTGAGTCTGAGGATGAAATTTGAGTTCTGCGTCATTTATAACGTTCCAAATGTTAAAGAAGCTGCAGAGGAGAGTCAGGAGAGAAGTGGAAAAGAGTTTTGTTGCGTAAGTAGAGCTGAAGCAGACAAAGCTTTCTGTACACAGCACCGAGGCCTTTGATTAAAATGAATCAGATCTGTACCTGCTGTTAGTATGACGAGTACTACACAAGGGGTGAGTACTGCACAAGGGGTGAGTACTGCACAAGGGGTGAGTACTGCACAAGTGATGAGTACTACAGCCATGAGAGAACTAAAGCTGTGATGAGTACTACACCCATGATGACTACTTCACAAGTGATGTGTACTAAAGCTGTGATGAGTACTACACAAGTGATGAGTACTACAGCCATAATGCGTACTACACAAGTGATGAGTATGACAGCTGTGATTAGCACTACACCTGTGATAAGTTCTAGAGCCATTATGTGTACTACACCTGTGATGAACACTACATTTATGATGAGCACTATGCAAGTGATGAGTACTACACCTGTGATGAGTACTACACCTGTGATGAGTACTACACCTGTGTTGAGTACTACATCTGTGTTGAGTACTACATCTGTGTTGAGTACTACATCTGTGTTGAGTACTACAGCCATGATGAGTACTACACAAGTGATGAGTACTACATCCATGATAAGTACTACTACACCCATGGTGCGTACTACATCCATGAGTATCCATAAGTACTACACAAGTGATGAGTACTACACATGTGATGAGTACTACAGAAGTGATAAGTACTACACCTGTTATGAGTACTACACAAGTGATGAGTACTACACCCGTGATGAGTACTACAGCCTGGACCGAATCCTAATCTTAGATGCCCAGCGAGAAGGTTCTTGTGCCTCACACTGCCCCTCGTGACCGTACGCACAGCTCGCCTGTAGTGACCCGAGCGGATGAAGAACTAAGAAAAAGAAGTAAGACATCCACACATGTATAAACATCAGCCTCAGTGGGAGGATGTATTCTGGAATGTGGGATTGATTCTCCTCTTCTCTGTGTGATATCTGCACACCTACCATACAAAAGCTGGATGCTTTAATGTGAGAAAAAAAAGGCTTTAAAAAAGAAAAAGAAAGACAGAACTACAGGTGGTCAGAGAGGCAGCATATCCCTCAAGGTCGTCCTCGGAACGCGTCCAGGTGTTAGGTACGCTTTTGTCTAGTAAAAAAAAAAAAATGCTGCACTTTAGATAAAGTTTGAAAAGAGTGAAGAAACAGGATAAGGCAAAGTGATAAATACTCCTGCCTGTAGTGTGTAATTCTAGCTTATCTACCGTCACCCTGCCGCGCCGCTCTGGAGTGGCGTGCCTCATCTGTTACGCCCGAGTCTGTGACGCGCTCGTCTGTTTAGCTGCCGATCGACTAGAATGAGCTGTATATTCTCTCTCTATAGCAGTAACAACAACAAAAAACCCAGAGAAATAAAACAGGCACGAGGCATGACATGAGAGCAAACAGCAGGCGAAGCTACGAGGTTGAAAGGTTGTGAGTTCAAATCCCCATGAGTCAGAGTCAGGGTCTCGAGTCAGACCTTAAACCTCGATGCTGAGATCGGATCAAGGATTTTCCAAACGAGTAAAAAAGTAAAGACTTTTCCGTGCTGTTAAATAAACCAATAATGTCCTTTATAACACTAGCTGGTCTAAATAATCATGGATTAATGATGAATTTAACTCCTTATGAGACAAAAATGAAGCCCAGACAAAAATGAAGTCCAGTATTTTTAAATAAAAAAACAAGAAATCGACAGAAAAAAAAATTCAAAACAACTAATTTCTCAAATTTCTCTATTAAATATATGTTTAGAATGCATGCTATGATATAATGTGTTAAGAAATTGATTTGTGATAACTAGAGAAATTATGATCCAAACCTTTTTTTAATAAAAAAAAAAATCTGGGACATGTTAAATGGTAAAAAAAAACACAAAAAAACACTATATTGCCAAAAGTATTGGGACACCCCTCCAAATCATTAAATTCAGGTGTTGTTTTTCAGGGGTTGGACTCGGCCCCTTAGTTCCAGTGAAAGGAACTCTTAATGCTTCAGCTTCATACCAAGACCTTTTGGACAGTTTCATGCTCTTTGTGGGAACGGTTTGGGGATGACCCCTTCCTGTTCCAACATGACTGTACACCAGTGACCAAAGCAAGGTCCATAAAGACATGGATGAGTGAGTTTGGTGAGGAGGAACTTGACTGGCCTGCACAGAGTCCTGACCTCAACCCCATAGAACACCTTTGTGATGAATTAGAGACTGTGAGCCAGACCTTCTCGTCCAACATCAGTGCCTGACCTCACAAATACGCTTCTAGAGGAATGGTCAAAAATTCCCATAAACACACTCCTAAACCTTGTGGAAAGCCTTCCCAGAAGAGTTGAAGCTGTTCTAGCTGCAAAGGGCGGGACAACTCCATATTACATTCATGTGCATGTAAAGGCAGACGTCCCAAAACCTTTGGCCTTATAATGTATGTAAGGAGTCTCCAGTGTCAGTAAAAGAGTTAAATCTGTAAAGAAGATAAACTTGAGGGTAAGCTATGATTTTTGTAATTATTATTATTATTAACTTAATAAAAGAAATGAGAAAATGTTTATAGTTGAGAACTTTAACATGAAATGTAGCTATAAATGCATAAAAAGTAACGGCACCACATCGTTGAATAATTTCCCATAACATCACAACATGAAGTGCTTTATTGCTTAGACACAAGATACCAATCACCATGGTTACTAAACAGAAAAGATTCTGCGATATGACCTCACAGAGAAACGTCCGGACGAAGCAGGGACCTTATTTACGGCTCCTTTTATTAAAAAGAAAAGCGGTTTATCTTCAGAGTGACATTTCTCGCTCGGTAAACAACACGATAACTTATTAGTGATATCGAGACGTTTCTTCAAACGTTTTCTGATGAGAAATTTATGCGCAATAACGAACGACCGCGTCCGATTTGCTTACATAAATACACCGAGTCAAAGTTTCCAGAGACCAGAACTGATAGCATCAGTGCCAGTTTGAAAATGAGGAAGCTTCAGAACAGGAACAGAGGAAGGCGAGCGTCTGCGAGTTTAAAATTACCAGCAGCCGAGCAAGCCTTTAAAGAGATCTCACAGAGATCGCTGTGCATCCGCAGGGCCGCATTCAATAAAGGAACAACGACGCAATCTCGCTCTGAAAGCTTATATTAACAACGCGGACAAACGAGCGCATTGACAGAACTAAGCCGTGGATACCTGTAGAGCCGGGCTGCGTTAAGGGCAGCATGACATATGCGCTCTACTTTTCAAACAGCCTCTTAGTAAGGTCGGAGAAAATTCCTGAGTAAAGAGGAACTTTTGTGCTGAGAGAGTTTATAGTTAAGAAAGCGTTCAAGGCGCAACGTCTCTTTCAAAGAACGGGACTTTCGTGAGAAACGAGTGCGCAAGAATGTTTTCTAAGAAACGTGGAGCTCAATTAGTGAAATAAATGCAAAAAAAATGCATAGATGGTCCTTCATGTAGTCCACGTTAGAAATTTTACAAAGCATGTACGTTTTTTTTTACTCTATGATCACAATAGCGAGCGACAAAGTAAAAGCTGACCGTTTTCCACCTGCTCCACACAGAGCACAGATTTATTACATTTATAAATAAAATAAAGCTTTGAATGAAGTAGCAGAGGGTTTGAAAGTGTAGAAAGAGGGGTTGATGAGTATGTAGTAATGTAACTCAAACATATAAATCAAACTGAAATACATTTCTAGGACAAATTTGGTGTATATATTGTTTAGAGTGGTATTTTGGCTACAAGTGTTCCTCATTGGTGGTTAAAACAAACACCAGACAGGCCACGCCCACAGACAGTAGCAGTTACATGACCACAAGAGAGAAGCACTAGTTCGACATATTATATATACACAAAATATTTACATTTACATAACCAGTCATGTTATTTCCATATGACATGATGACTCTGTCCTGAGGAAATGAGACAGACAGACGACAAGCTTTATGTTATGGGCTTAAACACAACACCATGCAATGATTAGATATTAATGATGATGTATATGAGGGTGGTATAAATGAGGGTGTCATATATATCATATATACCAGGATATCTATCTGTCTGTCTAGCTATCTGTCTGTCTAGCTATCTGTCTGTCTAGCTATCTGTCTGTCTAGCTATCTATAGATGAAACAATAGTATCATATATAGATAGTATAATCCAATTGACCAACTTTTTTTCAGTCTCTATTAAGGGTTAATTCATATCCATGAGGATTACAGTAGGACCTCAGCATACAAATTGAACCCGTTCTGGAGGTGAGTTCTTAAGGATAAAATATGTGTACTGTGAAATGAATTTTCTTATAAGAAATAATGTAAATGCTACATAATAATCTGTTCCAGCCGCCCAAAAATATGACCACTATGACCAATATGAAGCGTATGTGACCTGTATGGCTGCTTACAAAGAACTGACCCAAGCCAAGCATTCCATGTCAAGGCTCCTCACAGGAAGTCATGCCACCAAGCTTGGGCTAAAAATAGAACAGACCGCCCACGCCACCGATCTGTACACAAAAAACACCCGAAAAATCACCTAGCTTTTGAAGACATGCTGAAGGCAACATTGGTATCGTGGGTGGACTCTTTCCAAACAGCTTTCACTGACTGAAAAAAAACCCTTATAAAATTTGTAAACTCATTTCGGTTGACTTCGCTTGGCTTTGCACTGATGCTAACAAGTTTTTAACGGCTCCCAGACGTACGCGTGACTTCAGTTCGTTCGTATGCTGAAAATGCTTCATATGTTGATGCAAATTTCTTGCAAAATTTCAATTCTTCAGGCAAACATCTGTGAGAGGGCATTCACATACCGAGGTTCCACTGTACTTTAAAACTATTAATGAGGAAAACAGCTTGCTAGCCTGTTAAATTACTTCCTAAATAATAGATTCATCACAACTCATAATCACTAATCAATTCATAGATGTTGCACTGATTAATATATATATATATATATATATATATATATATATCTCACCAGATGGCTACTGTAATGAGAAATAAAAAACAAACCTGCTTTAGCGTTCTCTGTTAATGGCACGAAACATACAAAGCAAATAAAAGAGTGAGTCTCCTCGCTGTTTATCGCCTGATTTGTATTTATCTACTGAAATCCTTTTCCTGTTTTAATGGCACAATAAAACAGTTTTCAATCTCATAACTAGTCTGACGTGTCTTAAGCCTCAGACCATAAACAGTCCTGCTACATTCGGCCGCTTCCTTCTCATCGCCTTCATAATTAAAGATAAAACCAGGTGACGGCTGCTGGAGTATAGCTTCCTCCTGTTTTTATTTTTTATTATTATTTTTACATCCAAATAACCCTTTTTCGATCTCATACGCGTTTACACATATTAGCTAACAACGGCTCGGTGTGTGAACGAACAAGAAACGTCCCGGTCCTGCGAGAGCTCTTTACTCTTCACATTTCTGCTATTAAAGAGAGAATGACGAGATGCTTCCTGCCAGAGAATACAGAACAGGACCCTTATCTATAAAAATCCTTTCTTAGCATATACCAAGGACATAAAAAGAAAGAAAGAAAGAAAGAAAGAAAGAAAGAAAGAAAGAAAGAAAGAAAGAAAGAAAGAAAGGAACAGTATTTTAAACAGATTTTACATGTAATAGCCCCATGATGAAAACATTCTACTTGACTGCAAAAAAATGTGAATAAAATCCGAGATCCTTGACATTCGGAATAAAAATCCATACAACAATACTTTTTTTTAAAAATAAATTGGATGAGTGAACAGCAGCTGAGACTGTCCATACGGTCAAGAACACACACACACACACACACACACACACAGATACACACACACACACACATATAATGAAGAAAGAAAGAAAAAGAAATAGAACACTTTTAATTGACATTCTAATAAAAACAGGTAAAAGATTAGACCTTCAGTCTAATAAAGTATCACACAGATATAACGTAATGCCCCAATGTAAAGAAATATCTTGTTAAAAATGTTCTAAAATTAAAAAGGTGGAGTCAGATCTCAGGGGAAATTTGTACGAAGGTTGGATTCTCTTCAAATTTAGTTCAATAAAATATAAGAGAAGGTGAAAACGCTAAGCCCCGCCCCAACTCCAACCTGACCTGGGAACAGTATGGAGAAATAACTCTAACCTCATATAGAGATAGTGACTGCTACAAGCTGCTAAAACTGGAGACTCCTTCCGTAATTTTAAAGTAAAATTCCGTAATTTTCGATTTGTACTTCAAATATTGTCTTGGATTAAGCAATTAATCTGCGGAGACTGGTGTCTCAGTGTCTGAGCTGTTGCTATGGAAACCATAACGTATTAGAAGAAGAACATGAATAGAAATAGAAATGTAAAATTAGACCTGGAGCGGCTGTCCGAGGTGTGAGGTTCCTTCTGACCGATCAGATTTGAGACTAATCAGATTCGAGACACTGACCGATCAGATTCGAGACACTGACCGATCAGATTTGAGACACTGACCGATCAGATTCGAGACACTGACCGATCAGATTCGAGACACTGACCAATCAGATTCGAGACACTGACCGATCAGATTCGAGACACTGACCGATCAGATTCGAGACACTGACCAATCAGATTCGAGACACTGACCGATCAGATTCGAGACACTGACCGTTCAGATTCAAGACACTGACCAATCGGATTTGAGACACTGACCGATCAGATTCAAGACACTGACCGATCAGATTCGAGACACTGACCAATCAGATCCAAGACCAATAATTTGATAAAATGAAACTGGTGATGAACTGCGTGGTTTTTTTAAAGAGTGATGAATCTGATTGGATGCTTAAACTTTTACCATTTTACTGGTCGATAACAAGAGACCAGAGAGATTTGTATTTTGTAAAGTCTAAAATAGAAAAAAGAGTTTCGTTTTAATAGAAAACACAACATCTTAGCAACTAAACATATCTTGAATAAAGGCAATTTTTCCGAACAAATATAAACGCATTATTGTTTTATTTTATTGCCAGGTAATTTTAATGTTCCGGGTGATGATTTCCAGATCTGCCGAGAGAATAAGACGATTATGAGTTATTAAACGTCTAGAAAAAAGGCTTCCTGGTCTTCTACTGACTACATAATAATCTCACTCCTTTATTCTGGATATAATTTGTTTATTTGTTGTTGTTTTTTTTTTGCAGTCTAGTAACGAAGTAGGATTACTCAGGTATTTTCCACCCTAATTAAGACGTGCCACGTTTGGAAGAAAACCAACAATGAGAGTTTATTCATCCTTGGTTCTTGTACTCATGGCTGATATATTAGCTTTAATCCTGAGAGAGGACAAAATAACAGAGAGAGAGAGAAAGAAACAGAGAGAGAGGGAGAGAGAGAGAGGGTCAGGACAGCATGATAAAGACACCAGCGAGCTCTATCAATCATTTCCGCTGTTCTCCTTTTTGGTTCCCTTTCATTCATTCGGCTATTTTTTCTCTTCTATGGTCCGTGCCACACAATTAAAGTCTAATATCAGAGTCTGAAACCCGAACTCTAGTCCAAAAAATGAGTCCTGAGAAAAACAAATGGAGTTTCAGAAAAAAAAAAGAAAGAAAGGAAAGAAAAAATAATAAAATAAATTTGAGACATCATCAAGGCAGTACATGCTATTGCAAGGCCTGGGGTAAAGTGGAACAACATGTTAGATGGACCACTTCAATTTTCCATCAATCAAATTACAGTTTATTGTCCGGGTCCTGCAACCGCAGGCTACTCAAACCCGGGACTGTCAGTTATGAAACATTATATTTCTGCTGTCACGCCCGCACCCCAGAACCAGCCATTAAATTGGGACATCACATCACTGATGACTTTAATATTCTCTCATTTAGACTGGGTTTTAGTCGTACTGGGCTTTTCATCCAGCCGGTTCTATTTTAGGACCGTGATGATATTAGGGTTACACTAATTATATTAAACCGCAGCGAGCTAATTTATTATTTCCAATGTAATGGTTTTTCAAAATGAAATTTGTTCGAGGAAATTGCATAATACTGTTTTAATGGGTCTGCTCTAAATGACCTCACCATTAATATTTCATTTTATCCTTTAGATAACCTTCATTTTCCAACCAGGATAATAGAATCATAAAGGTGATGTCAAGGGCCAAAGTTGATGTGTCTATTTCATCAGACATCCCTGCAGTCGTTATATACCAAGACTCGCAGTGAAGCAGCAAACACGTGACCAACGTGAACACGCCGTCTGCGCTGTAATATGAACCGGCAGGAAATAACATCGAAAGGATCTGCACTTTACTCTAGCGTGAAGTGAGAGGCAAAAAGATAATAATACAGTAGATGACGACTATAGGAATGCTGTTCTAGTAAAATAAATAGATCAATAAATAAGTGAAAACTTTACATAAGTCAGAGTAAATCATACAGATGTTTATTTTCTTTGAATAGAAGTAGAAAAGTTCGACAGCTGATTGTACTTCATGTGCCACTTAGTAAAGATACTGAAAAGACATACGCTTTTTGGAAATTATTTCCTTTTTTTTTTTTTCTCAATTGGTTCATTTTTCGTCACTGTTCCAGTTAGCATGAAGTTCTGCCAGAGCTACCATCTGAAAAACTTTGATGAAGGCTGACCTGCTGCTGTATCATCAGAAATCATATATCTGACAATGTGATTGTGAGTCGTAATTTTAGAAACTGGGCTTTTTATTCTATAAAGAAAAATGTTTGGCATTAAAAGTCTTAAAGTTGTTATGTATATGATTTAGCGCTGGAGCAGTAAATCTGTCAGAACTCTTCTACAGGCTGGGTTAAATAGATCATCTTATTCTCTATTTATGCTGCAGATAAAGTAAAGATATCCAAATATTTATTGCATGATGCTCAAGGTCACATGATGGTATAAAAGTGATCTTGTGCCTGCTTTTGTTTCCTTCACTGTTTGTTTTTCCTTCCACCATAGAATAAAAATAAAAATAAATAAATTCAAATGTAAAAAAAAGTGAAAGTGCTTCAAGTTTCACTGAGTTAAAGATCCATTTGTTTTTTGAGTTTAATAACAAGATGTATATATATATATCCAACATTTTTAGGTACTGGGAAAAAAAATGGAAGAAATCACATGTAATGTAACGTCGCTTGTCTGGATTTATATTTATAAAAATTGACGCAGGACCTAAAAAAAAAAACAATCCAACATCACTTCAGGTTCTTATCAGGAGTACTTATTCCATCCGTCCTTCTATCCATCCAACCATCTGATGGAAAAAATCTGACGAAGAAACAAAACTCAGTTGTCTGCGAGACAAAAATCAGATCTATTCCCAGAGCGTGAGTTTCCCACGAAGCTGTGTGTTGTGCCACTTTCAGGACGGACCAATCTGTGCCAGCGCGTCCACGTGGGTAAATCTGGGAGGTCTCAGCGCAGTCACACAGCTCTGTGCCACACCTCCCACTACGGTGCGTTCCCACGAGGTGGTGAGGGAGCCAGGAAAACGGATTGAGGAAAACGGGGGTGTGTCTGTCAATGTACGTGTCATAACGGACTCTGACATGATCCCCCACATGATCCCTTGGTGTGGTTTTCTCTTGCATCATATCCTGTACCTGAACGGCCCACCCCCTTTTTTCTAGAGCCGGCTCACCAATGCTATCGCGCTCGCATGTAAATCCGCTTGTTTAACATTCTGCTGTTTATTCCAGACCCCCACGGCGTCTGCATATATGCAAAGCAGGATGGGCGGAGAGGCAACGAGGCTGGAGACACACACACACACACACATACACACACACACAGACACGGTTGCCAGACAGAGACAGGATTTTCATTTTGCCAGATGTATGGACCGCGTCAAGGACATCACCGCCGCGCGTTAATCCGCCTCTTAATTTTTAAACGGCTGCTAATTGCCTCCTCAAACGGTGTTTTTTCCCTGGTGTGGGTTTTTTTATTTCCATTTTTTAAATAGTAAATTAATCCACGCCGTGCCCCCGGATGGATAATCGGTGCCAGGACAAAGACAGATACAAGTTCGCTCGTTTCGTTTCATCTTCTTCCCAGTCAGCGCTGGTTATCTGCGTAGTGAAATGAACGCTTCATTATAATTGCCCGTTGTCATCACGCATAAGACATGTACGCCGAACGCCATTAGCAACCAACGCTTCTCTCCAGTTATCAGTCTGCATTAGCAAGTTTCAGCGTGCCTGGCGACGATAATTATCAATCGTTGAGGACTCCATCTGTATGCGCGGATCATCAGTTTGTCGCCGCATAATTGATCGCGTTTTTTTTCCCATCCGTGGAACATAAAACGAAAGAAAAAATCCTCTTCTTCTTGTTTTGTTTTGAGCTATGAAGACACTTCAGTGCCTATTTCACTGCTGAGTGTATTTCCACCCTCTTACCTTCTTCTGCTCAAAAATTTTTTTAAGTGCTTTATCCGCATAATAGGCTCTAATTCTTCCCAGCATGGCTGGCTTTCTGATCCATAAAAAAAAAAAAAAAAAAAAGGTAGCGAGCGTGATTTGCATAACCACATTCAAATGAGCTCCATTGTGCCGGATGGCGTAATTAGCCTGGCTGGCTGAGGCTGGGTTAAACTCTGGGTTTGCCAGCCGTTCTCATTTAATAAGCGGCGTCGTCTCCGAGCGAACCGCCGTTAATTCCGGGAAGACAATAAAAAAAAAAATCCTGATGAAGCGTTAGTTTATTCCACAGCGCGCTTTGTCGGCTAATTTACACCAGGCTCCGTGTCATCCTTTCCTTAAGCTATCCCCTTTGTCTTGCCTTTGAAATATACAAAATCCTACAAGAAATCAATACTTAATTGATTATTCACTTTTCTGCAGCTTCAAACAGCTCGTGCGCGCTAGATCCCACAGCATTCCCTCGTTTTCCCAGGCAGGAGGCAGACTCGGTGGCAGAGCTCGGGGAGGTAAGAGCAGGCAGCGGCGGCGGCAGCAGGCACCCCAATGAGGAACGCAGTGCTGGTGTGTGTTAAGGTGCCAGCATCCTCAACGGGACACGCACTGGAATAGGAGGAGGGAAAACCTCAACACCAGGAGAGAATGGAGAACCTTGATGGTACCAGGAGATATGGACTATTTCTGAAAGAGGGTTTTTATGTGCTTGTGTGTGTGTGTGTGTGTGTGTGTGTTATATATATATATATATATATATCTTTGAGTGCTGCCTTGTTGTGCATGTGGCACCAGAGTGGCGTTGGCACTGTGCCACCTGGTCCTTGGAGAGCCATTTATCACGGTGGGGGGCGAGGCGCATGGAACACGCCTCCAACATGCCGTAGGGATGGCAGGAGACGGAACGTTACGAAACACACGGTCAAGTGATGGGAGCGGGGGGCAAAGCGTTGCGGAGGAGACAGATGGCAGGTCTGGCATGGTGCCAACGCTGGTGGCGCTGAATGACTGCACGCTGCTGACTGCTGACTCTGCCACTTGTTGCGTTTGTGGAAAGGCAACACCGTGTGCTTGTGACGTGCTCACGTGACGTCCACGTCTGAGAACAACCTGAGAACAAGTTCCATAAACACACACACACACACACACACACACGACACTGCCGAGGATCTACCACCAAGAGAGGTGTGTGTGTGTGTGTGTGGGGGGGGGGGTTTGAACACATGTCTGAGAGGGGAGGGAGAGGGGCGGGCAAGGGGTGGGGGTGGCAAGAGCTGCGATGCGGGCTCCCCCTCTTTTGCCTAATGAGAGGCGGAAAGCTGGCATTCCGGGCTCAGATATGCGTCGCATGCAAATACGTGCTGAGTAGACAGCCTCCTCGCTTCCTGACTCCGCCGGACTGTATCTCGGATATCGAGCTTTTCAGAGGAGCTTCCAGATGCATGCCAAGGGAATTTCAGCCACCCAGAACTCCATCAGAGGGCACAGGAAACTTGTCCACGTCAACCCCGGGGACAAAACCTGGAGAGGCGGTCTTCTGGAGTCAGGGCAGATTATCCAATAAGCGTCTGGGTAAAAAAAAGAAGTCGTTATGGAGAAGCTTGGAGGAAGGTGGTGGAGGTGGTGCGGGTGGTGGAGGGGGGTGGTGTCGGCGGGGTTTTTATATGCGAGAACATAATGTTTGAAGTAAAACAATTTAGAGGTACATTAAGGGGAGAAAGCCATTTGAATTGCCAGTGTGCTGATTCATATCTGCATGTTAATTAGAATGGCGATGAGCTTCACTACGCCAGGCTGGGATGTGCCACCGACTCGACTCGGCTCGGGGGAACCGCTGCTCGTTTATAGAACTAATACGTGATTCTCTTTCTATTTTTTTGTTTTAGAGCCAAACAAACATCATTCTCTGGTCCGGAATTAAAATTATTGATTTGATCGGTCCGCTCGTCCGTTTGAAAGAAAAAAAGTAAAAGAGACGAGGACTGAAGCTGATGTTAGAATGCAACGATTTGTCTTTTTATTTTAATTCAACTTGGATATAAAAAAATAATTGTACTCATACAGCAGACTATGATGATAAGAGACTCTCGGAATGTGGCTAGACTGTGGGCTGTTGTGATGGCTAATAATTTTTATATATAAAAAAAGGTAGGTTTGATCATAAAGCTGTTGATGATTTTGCAGTCTGCATATGTGTGTGTGTGTGTGTGTGTGTGTGTGTTTGCTGTTGGAGACGGAATAAATGCTGTATATAAATCCAATTATGTGCCTATTTTTGTTCACATTCTTCACTGCACTGTGCTTCACTGCAGGCGAACGGATATATGGTTGCCATGAGAACGCAAATTGCTCATTTATGGCTGATGTTGTATACGGAGGTGTGTGTCATCAGGGTTGAGAAGTCGTTACTGTAAGTGCCGATAATGAGGCAGCGCCGCTGAGATACATCCTTGAAGTGAGAGATGAGAACAACTAATTCCACAAGGGATTTCTCCTTCTTCTGTGTTTTTTTTAACACTCCATGCTAATAAAACCGTGTGTATGTGTGTGTGAAGCGGTCCCATGCACAGCTAATCAGTGTTATTATAACCCCTGGATCACATGACACTTCAGCCTGATGTTTCAGCGTCATCCGTGTGAAGCGTGTAGGCTGTAACAGACAATGTGCTTTCCCCCACGTGTGTGCGTGTGTGTGTGTGTGTGTTACGTACATGCGAACGCTTTCCTATTTATCCAGATGCCACGCTTAATTAAACAAATAAGGTTCATTCCTGCGCCCTCTACACCTGCTCCGGAGCGGAGAGGCGACGAGACTGGACTCCATCCAGCACCAAACCTACAGAGAACAAACCCAAGATCGCGCTCCATTCATCACGGAGGTGAAAACGCAGAGGCTGAAGCATCTGTTTGTTTTTGAGTTTTTGTTTTTTTCTTCCACAAAGGGATTTGCCATGGGGAGGTGTGAGAAACTCCTCCTAGCTCATTTAGTACGAAATGAAAAGAACACTGCAGCACGGTAGAGATTTATTTAAAAAAAAAAGAGAGAGTGTGTGTGTGAGTGAGACAGAGAGAGCAAGTAAAATATATGCATTTCATTTTAATATCATGACAATATGAATGTTTTCTCATTAAGCCTTTGCCTCAGTGCACGCTCGGAGAATAAGAAAACATCAAGGTCTCAGCGGCGATGTCATTACCTTAATGGGCTTTCATTCGGTGAGGTCATTAGGCGAGATATTAATGCCGACTCCTGTTTTTATATGCATAGCCAGGCAGCGACTGGGTCACCGAGGTTGAACTTCTCATCTCTTAACAAAGGGCGCTCTGCATACGAGTCCCACATGCACACACCTCAAGTGCTCTTTTATGCATATGCACCCTCTCTGCCGAGATTGAGTACAATATTTATGAGCTCCGAGAGACATGCATATTATTATTGTTATCTGTTTCAGGGAAATAACATTAGCCGGAGCGCTCGGCAATCATCAAATTGCCTGATTTATACATCAATAATGCCGCGCGACGTCCTTGCGGCAAGAAAAAAAAAGGTTGTAAAAATTTGTTTTAGCAGATTAATTAATCAGACGGCGAGTCATGTTCCGGTCACGTTTGTATAAACCATGACGTCAGCGACGAGAAGGAAACCGGATCCTCGGTGCAGTTAATAAATATAATATAAACGTGCTGGATAATGATATTTATATGTATAAGATTCATAGCACGGATGGATTGAATGGGCTTCAAGAGAATACGGTCTGGGACTACTTTACCTGATGTCATAGTTAAGGTCATAACACACACACACACACACACACACACACACACACTAGGTCCTCTTTGTTCATGAATACTATGTTTGCTAACACATGTCTGCAGTCTAAAGTCAATATCTGTCAGATCACACAAGTACTTTTTTTATTACACTTGGGATTTTCTCTCTCTCTCTGTCTCTCACACACACACACACACACACACACTGTACTTCGACTAAATGTGCAAAGTAAATAGACGGCTTTGGAGTCTTAAATAATGTGCAGTCTGCAACATGGCTGCCACTGAAAGGAAACATGAAGTCATGTGTTTACACAGCGCTCCACTTCCCAAAACGACAGAATCTATTAATAAGGAATATAACCGTAATGCAACACAAAGAGCTATTACAGTCCTGTTCTGTCTGCAATTACATCTAGACCCAATTAGCGTGCTGGAAAAATTCAATTAAAGCCTCGAATTTGAAATTAAGATCCGAAATGAAAAAGCTTTAAGATTAAATGGCTGTGTGTACGCTGATGGGGTTATACACCTCACAGACATCATGTAATTGATCACTCATTACGGCTAATGAAGTTGAAATGTGACAGTCTTTGACCTTTTATGGACGAGATGAAGGAACGTTGCAGCAAATCTGACAAACTTTTAAACAACTTAAGCACGTATACACACGATCTCCGTCTCGGTGCGCTTCTTGAACGATTTGATTCCAGTGAGAAAGTGATTCGACTCCAAATTGACTCACCTACAGGAAGTGAATCGTTCACGCTGGACAGAGATGTAGTGCTGCAGAAACGTACTCAGAAATAATAAACTGTGGAGTTGATACGCAAAAGTGCTCCGTATTCTCCATGATTTCCATGCTTGGATAATTTCTGTGATTTCTACACACGTTTCCTGAGCATTTCTCTTCCATCACTGCATTTCTA
Organism: Hemibagrus wyckioides; assembly: GCF_019097595.1. Classification (NCBI taxonomy): domain Eukaryota; kingdom Metazoa; phylum Chordata; class Actinopteri; order Siluriformes; family Bagridae; genus Hemibagrus; species Hemibagrus wyckioides. The sequence goes on from NC_080732.1 coordinate 2,065,745, forward strand.
ACCAATGAACATTGACATTTCCTTTGCATTTTAGTTACCTTCACGAAATAAAATCTAAACACGATCTGATTCGGAGAGAAAGGTGTAAAGGAGACGTGTCCCCTGACCATTTGTGGGACATGCTCAATTCCTGAAATTCCAAAATTCCAGGAAAGCTGCTGTGTGGAATCATGTAAAGAGATCTACAGATACAAAATCACTTCTCTGTACCAAAGACATCGTGGTCACTGTATCAAAAGTGTCCGTATTCTGTTATCTGTACAACAGCAATGACTAAAAAGGGGCCTCACAGGTTAGCAGTAGCTAAACAATTGTAAAAACACTAAATAAATATCAGTAACGTCTAAAAAAAAAAAGTAATTATAGTGTGCTGCCCAGGGACATTGGTTTGTGAGGCTATTGACTACAAATTCAGTCTCTAAAGTCAATAGGCGGCTGAAGAGGGAAACAAACATCTCATTCTCCATCACGTGCATGCTGTAACAACGAGACCTTCAACAAACAGATCGCTCTACAACCACTGAAGAGAGGAGAGACCTTCAATGCATAAAAACGTGGAAAGAACTGATACCGAAAACGACATAAAACATACAGGTTTTAATAACCCGAGCCGATAAACAATGCGGGACTTTGTCTCCGACGTTTCTGATGTGTGTTAGGAGACACGAAAGGCCGAAAGGACAGAAATTATCATGAAGGACTTTTTTCCTGCTAACTGAAAGAAAACAGCTTAGCCTTGAGCGCTGTGGAAGGAATTGCATGAGAAAATTACCAAATGGATGAGACCTAAGAAGAAAATAATCTGTAACACATGAACTAAAACGGCGAATGGGTTCATCCCAGTACACGCTCGTGACTCTTGATCTCACTGTTGACTGATAAAATAAAACAGAAAATAAAAATACTACACGCAAAAAAATATAAACTGAATTAAATGGTGTTTACATCATGACAATGTCTAGCATCATGGCACTGGTTGCAAACTGACAATAAGCATGTTTGCCCCAGGTGACCATGAGATTCATGAAATAATCTATACGCTCAGGAGTGGGGGGGGGGATGTGGAGGGGGAGAAGGGCTTTTTTCTGGCATGGTTTGTGTCAACTTGCCCCCCTTTGGAGCGAAAAAGCCTCTGCAAATCAATCCAAACTTGTGACTCATTGTATTCTATTATGATGAAACACATCTGGGCGTGGTCTCTCCCAGGCTGACTCCACCTCCTTCGAAGGAGCTCACTGATGATGTAAATGATGTAAATCAAACCCAATGACCTTCAAAGTCGCCACGGAGTGACGTGTCATACGTAGTCATTTCCTCACAAAAATCACGTTGGAGAAGGAACTGTACCTGACCAATCAGATTCGAGAATTCAGCTTCCTGTCTGTTTGTATATATATATGTAATTTTTAATCAGCAAATTTTTTATTTGGCTGTCGAACCTAAAAATTGATCACAAGTACTAGTCCATATGTTAAAAATGTGGCCACAACTGACCGTAGGTGACTGGTTTGTCCTCCACATTTCAATAACGGCTTATATAAGCTTATAAACGCTCAAGGCACATCTGGGTGTGGCCTCTCCCAGGATGACTCCGCCTCCTTCTAAGGATCTGACTAAAATGACCCAGTGACCTTCGGAAAGTCACCACAGATTATGGAGTGACGTGTCAGACGTGGTCATTTCTCTTTTATACAAGAAACGATTTTATATCAGTTTCTTTATTAAACAAGAAAAACAACACAATCATGTGACAGAAGGAGCTGTACCTGACCAATCAGGTTCAAGATTCCAGCCTACATTTCCTGTTTGTTTGCATATGTATGTAATTTTTTAATCAGCACATTTCTTATTTAGCTCTGAAACCTTAAAATTGATCACAAGTATTAGTGCAGATGTTAAAAATGTGGACACAACTGACCACAGGCGACTGGTTTGTCCTTTTCATTTCAATAACAGCTTATATAAGCTTATTTTCTTTAAAGAAAAGAAACCATGGCACTGACGCAGAACGGAATCTTCGTTGTAGCAGGAATTCTAACGAAAACGAGGATTTGCTGCAAAAGAAATCTATAGCAGAGGCCGTGTGCAAACATGCTAAAGAAACACAGTTAATGATCAAACGTATAAAGAGCAGAGAACACGGAAAGCTCATTAATACGGTCAGATTCACGGTGTCACAGCCGACAGCCTCCGGGCTGTACAGTCCAATCTAACAGAGAGGCCCGAAGACGCGAAGGAAACGCTCATGAATTTTAACCGAGACGAGAAAACGTTGCAATTGTAATGCAAATGAGGCCTATGATTTGTTATCATAAACATGGCTATGCAAGAGCAACCGTAAAGCTTTATCGGTGAAAGAGTTCATTTAATTAAAGATTGGACTATACGCAGCAGTTAGAGCTGTTGTGTGTCTGCATGCTGCTCACGCTCTGGGAGATTATTGTAAATACGGCCATTGTGAAGGAGTGCACTTCAAGGGAGAGAAAACAAATATTTGGTCCCACCAGCGCCCGAGACGAGGTATGATGAGCTCCATTTTAATGCGGCGTCTGTGAGCGGAATGGCTTTCCGCAGGGTCATATCTGCATTCTGGGCTCCGTGCCTCGTTTTTTCCTTTTTTTCTTTTTTTTTGTTCTCAGCTGTAAATCGAGAGCCTGAAATAACACAAATAGGAAACAGCTCCAATTACAAGTGTTGTGAGCAACTGGGAATTTCACGATACACGTTTTTCAGCCAAGGGAAGCAACACGCACTTGTTTGTATGCAAATGAAATGACCTGTGTGTTCCTCTGTGATCTATCAGAGTTAATATCTCTAGTAATGGCTTAGAAATGACCTTAAAGGAGAAGTCTGCCCTGAAACACATTAAATATGGTTATATTTATACGTAAATATGTATACATAAATATGTATGATGCGTTCGGCGATTTCGGAGGTGATTTGTTGGCGTATTTTTCGCTATAAGGTTGACGCAGTTATGGCATTCCATAGATGAAAAACAACTAAATTATCTGAGGTAGATGTAAACGAACCGGTCGGGTTCTGAGGTTTGCTCCTGAAAAAGTAAAGAGTGACAGGTTCTTTTATTACTCACCATGTTTTCGTCATTTTCAGTGTCATATTAAGTAGGAATCCAGCGTGGTGGCGACAGAATTAAAGAAGCTCGGCTAGTCAGGGATCGGCGACGTAGTCGGGTGAAATATCAGCACGAAAGTCGAAGCGTCGGAAGCTGACGGGTTTGAGACGAGCGTACAGACGAGGAGGTGAGACAGCCGGCCGGACTAAAGCACTAAAGCGGCGCTGCATTGCTATCTTTAGGACCACTATGAGAAGGCAGTCGAACGGCATTATGGGTAACGTTTTAAACCGCTAAAGTGAAAATAGACCGAGCGGGTCGATGAAAGAACTCTCGGAGATCACGTGTTAATTATAAAGATTAACATGCAAGTCGTTCAGGTGGATTTCTCCTTTAAGGAGTTTAAGGAGCCAAAGCAAATTGATTGCACGTGTTTGATTTCGAAGCTAATAATTAAGCTTCGCCGGCAGCTTAAATAAACCCCGCTGTTATTGATGGAAATGTTAGGAAGAGCTCCAGAGCACCCGAGAATCACAATCAGACTGATTGGCGCTTGTGTGTCTCCTGTGTACGCGGCCTTTCGCCTATCTGAAGTCAGCCGGCCCTCCCTCTCTCTCCTCTTAATCAATGAGAAGGCATCCAGTATATTAGCGCTGTCTGGAAGTCGGAATTTCAAACAGACACGAGGCTCGGACCGAAGCTGGCTTCAGATGTCTCAGCAGGAAGGGAAGGTTTGCTTTGACAATGATTACCTTAAAGGCTCTTACGGCTAATTGGAGAAAGCAAAGAGAAGTCTCTAGGAATGGTCCACTATTTTGTAAAATGCAATTTAGAGCGAAACCCGAGGACGACGTCGCGCTCGTTGTGCCGCCGGGAATCAGGTGTCAAAGTTCAAACGGAGATCCGCACGCAGAACGCAGACTGACCGTAGCAGCGGTGGTCTCGGATTTGGGTTCAGATTCGCCGTACACAAGTAGCAACAAAGCTGTCTTTATTACAACCGACTCATAAACGCTGCCGTTTGTCGATTTCGGGGAATACACCGCCGACCGACAGTGTTCCCCCTTTAAAGTAGACAAAATGTTCAAATTATCGTTTGGCTGGAGGCCAGAAAAGGAGAGCTGCTGTGTTAAGCTGAAGGCTTTGATCTTAAGTGAATTTAGGCAGGGCAATGCAATTTCACAATCCAAGTACGCCAGCTGTTTAAAGTTAAACTTCCAAGGTAACCATGGCGCCGTGCGCCTGCAATACAAACGATAACATGTGGAATAAGTTTGGATGCGTTCCTCCAAGCATCCCCTGCTCTCTCCCCCGGCTTTTAGGGAGCGCCATCGCTAAGACATTACTTATATCAGGTAAACAGGATACAGGTCACTGATAAAACAATATATACAGTCCAAAAAAAACCTCTTCTGGACTCCTGACAGTCAGTAACCCCTTATTACGCTAATTTAGAACAGTTAGGGGTTAGTTGAAAAGCCAACGCTAATTACCAACCAACATGATTATATTTACAAAGGTAATTGGGTCTTGGCTGGAAATACATATTCATGCACGTCAATCAGGGGAGCAGCATGAAAAACAAGTATCTATTACCTAATTATGGATAGTTAGTTCATTTGTGAGGATTTTTTTTACGTTGTTGTTGTATCGCCGCAGTGTGGAGTTTGAAATTTTTGTGGTCTGTCATTATAATCTAAAATACACTGTGCAACGCAAAGCAGACAGGCTGCAATAACATAAATATGCGGCTTGGAAAAACAGGTACGAGTTGGCCAAGGAAAATTGGAAAAAAAATAGACAGTAAAGTAAAGGAAAGCGATCCAAAGAAAATGTGAAAGTGTTTCTCATGGAAACGGAGAGTCGTTCTGCGGAAGGCGGCGTAGGTACGACACGATGCCTCGGGAAGGCGGAAGGCGGTTGTGGAGTCGTGAAATGTTTCGTCGTAGCGGGTTTAAATTGTTTTAAAAAGTTGCTAAGCGCTGATCGCGCATGCGTGTGAACAGAGAGAGCGCTAGCGTGGCGCGTACGTGCTGTGTGGTGAAGTCAAAAATGCTAAAGGAAAACATAATGATAATATATGGGTAATTATATGAAAAAAATATTTAACGCTTTCGGTTGTTTGTCATATGGCGAGACTGTGCGCAGAGAGAGAGAGAGAGTGAGAGAATATATACAGAGAGAAAAATAGAGAGAGAAAAACAGAGAGAGAGAGAGAGAAATAAAGAAAGAACAAAATAAAGAGAGAGAAACAGAGAGAGAGAGAGAGAGAGAGAGAGAGAGAAATATAGAGAATAATAGTGATAGAGAGAGAGAGAGAGTGTGTGTGTGTGTGTGTGTGTGTGTGTGTGTGTGTGTGTTAGTAGCAGTAGTAGTAGTAGTACTAAGGGGCTCCATAGGCACTAGGCAGCTTGTCCCATATGTAGGCAGGAGTGATGAATGTGCGCTGGTGATCAGGATCCTCATTAAATAAAATGTAAATGAGTGTTGGAGGAGGAGGAAGGAGGGAGGAGGTGGTGGTGGTGGTGGTGGTTGTGCCGGTGAATAAAACAGTCCTGCCAGCATGGCGGGGATCTAATGAAAATGGCTGGTCATAAAGCAGCACCAGTGACAGTGCTCCGGGCCGCGGCGGCATGCCTGGGGTGAGCTTCAAAATGAAGCACCCAGAAAATGAGAGCCGGAGCGAGCGTGGAGGGGGGAAAATGGATGGCAGCCACGCTCACCAGCACCGCAGAAACTAGCAGGAGGGATCTTCCAGGCAAGCAAAACAGCTTAAAGCAGCTGAATGTAACACAGGAGAAAATTAATAACGGCAGAAAAAAAAAAAAACAAGGAGGAGGAAAGTCGGGAGGGGGGAGAAGAAGAAGGAAGGAGACATCCCACACACCAGACAGCCATTATGCTGCTAAAAAAAGGAGCCTGGTTTTTGTTAAGATTATTAAAACAAAGAGAAATATACAGAATTGGGCTGATTTATCGCACTGCTTGAGAACTGTTTGTGTTTCCCTGCTGCTGGAATGTAGGAACCGAGCCTCATCCAGACGTATAAGAACGTCTCGAGCTTATCGCCGTCGGCGTTAGCGTTAGAACGTGAGATGAGAAAACGATCTTAGCAAACGTTAACAATTGTGTTTACGCACAAAAAACTGCATGTGTAATTCCTGGACTGGACGTCTTCAAGGTAGTTTTGGGAAAAATAAAATAAAATTGATTCCTTTTAAGCCACAGCAACAATTACAGTCTGTATTAAACAGTATTAACAAACATGATAGAATTTTTATCCGTTTATACGTTTAATGTTTAAAGCGATATATCTGCCTTATCGTCCAGTCACCAACCTCAGTTACAAAATACTGACACTGGAGTCTCCTTCCATTAATGTAAAATAAGTGTCTCTTCACCACGTCAAAGATTTTCACTAGGTTTACCATGACACTGTGTTATGTTATTACGCCGTTATAACATTATTACTATAACATTATAACATAAGAGTTACGCTTTTAGAATAGAATCACAGCTGGAATGAATTAATGACTGAAAGTAAATGTTAATTATTTAATCGCTGATCTATTCAAAGAGATTTGGTGTGTTTAAAACATTCACAAATATCAAATGTTCAAAGTAAATATATGTAAAGAAAACCTGAGCACAGATATTTATTTTTTCGCATAATTATAATAGGAACTCAACTTTACTGTATTAACATTACGTCACAATTATATTAACACCGGTCATTAAGATACTTTCTGCACATCATTCTAGTTGTTAAAATCGTTCTAATTGTTAAAATTGTTCTAGTTGCACTTTCAGACTCTTATAAAACACCTTTAGATTAAAAAAATGCAAATATGCAAATGACATACTCATGACGCAAAATCTTAGGCAGACCCTGATAGCAAATCAGCCTGGATATTCTTCTGTTGTCAGTATGTGGGAAAGACTGCCATATTGTGTGTTTTATATTTAACCTCACACACATACACACACACACAGACACACACACACACAGAAGCTGCGACCCACAAAACTGTCACAGCAATCAGAGCTCCAAGTGATCTGGAATTAAGTTCTGCAACCAAGCACCATGGCAACAAACATCCCACTGTTTGAATCCACACACACACACACACACACACACAGATATGGCTGGATTAATAAACGTCTGACAGAGCACTCACAGATCTCCTTTCCATCCCAGAAATGGGGCGAAGTCAATTGCAGCCTGTGACAATCCTAACTGTGAAAAATGAGGACTCTGATTTCTTTTCCTTTTGATTCTCCCCAATTCTCCACCAATAATTCGATGGTGTCTATGTATGTGTATGTATATATATATATATATATATATATATGTGTGTGTGTGTGTGTGTGTATACATTCATAGGATATAAATAAATAGATAAATCCATCTGTATCTTAACAAAAAAAGGAATCTAGAAAAAACCTTCCAGTTATTTCTAACCAAAAATAAAATCATGACTCACTTTAGTAGCTTGTGCTGTGGAGAGTCTTGACCCCTTGAGGTCAAATCCCCGAAGGGTCGGACACGCGGGATGTGAGGTCACACAGCGAGCCCCTCAGAACACACAGCGGGCTTTGAGGCCAGAGGAAATATTGGTGCTTGAAGGTCATGCTGAGACGTGTAGTAGAATGTTACGGTGCTTTACCGTGTTGGGGTTCCATCACAACCTGAGTGACGGTGCCATGCTGCGTTCTCAATCGAAACATTCTGGACTCCAGATTAGCCCAGAAGGATTAGATTAGACCAAAAATCTTAAGGCTACTTATCTTAAGCCTGATCTGTAGCTGGCTGAGAGAATTCGTGTGCTAGTTTTGCATCTTTACTTTCATGGTTTTGTTTGCGTAGGAGGTACAATGAAATTTCTTTGCATGTTGATTTTCCTGAAAATGAAAACACGACACAGATGCAGTGTAATCTGGACTCGGTGATATTTATAGAGTTTATATAATCATCTACGACTAGCATCAATAAAATTTACTTCTGTTCAATTTACTCTGGGTATAAAGGACTAGCATGATGTAGCAGCTCTCCATTCATCTGACGAACCACCATCGTTTTCTTACGTCTAGTCCAGTTTCCACGATGAGATAGGTCACGCAGGTGTCTGGTCCATAACCGTGAACTAATTTCCACTGCTGTTGCCGTTTCCATCAACCGCTCTTTCCTGTGAGCCTCGGTGTGACGGTTTCACATGATACATATTAATACGAGTGCACTGTTTCAACAACACGGACTCCTCGTTTCTCACGTGTGCCGAGACGACGTCTCGACCTTCGGGTTTCTGTTATTCCTACATTTATTTAAGGCACTTCTACACATTATATTGATAAAATATATAAAGATGGCACGATAACGATACTGATACTGAGACTTCAAGATCCTTTTCAATCTTCATTTCTTGTTTACATTTCCGACATACAATCCACCGCTTATTTTTTTGCTGGTATCGGCCCCATATCGGCATTCCAGGATATCAGGATTCCAGGATATCGGCCTTCCAGGATATCAGATCGTTACGTCTCTAATAAAATAGGAATTTTTTCACACATTTTGCTAGATGTATGTGTATAAACTGACAGCAAGAAGCCTTTATTATAATCGCCACAACATACATTACAGCACAGTGGAATTCTTTTCTTCGCATATCCCAGCTGAGGAAGCTGGGGTCAGAGTGCAGGGGCAGTTATGATAAAGCGCCCCTGGAGCAGAGAGGGGTTACGGGCCTTGCTCAATTGCCTAACAGTGAAGCTTGGTGGTGCTGGGGCTTGAACCCTGATCAACAACCCAGAGCTTTAACCACTTGAACCACCATAAGCAAACATAAGCTCTAACTGCTAGGTTACGGTGTATGGTGTGCGTATGTACAGTGCTATCACGAGGGTTGCTAAAAGAACAGGAAAAGCAGAAGCCCATTACACGTATCATCTCAGAGAATTCGGCGTGTCTGTATCGAGGACAGTAAAGCGTTCAGCACATGTGGAAAGATGTCTGAAGTAGCAGTAACGGAGTCTCCATTAGTCTGGTGTTTGAATCTGGATCATCCCTCATTTCTGTAGTGAATAACTCAATCCGTCTAGTAAATCACAGCCGGACGGATTTATTTTTTTAATGAGACACACCTGGGAGATTTCTTTCTTTCTTTATTTATTTATTTATTTATTTGTAAAGACTTTTACCACTCAAGATGTCACACGCCGCAGTCACAGGTGGACCGAACGTCCGTCCGGCGGTCCGTCCGCATCTCTGGCGCTGATACAATCAGAATTACATAATGAAAAATTTGTCAGAAAACAGACATGACATCAGAAAGCACGTTACTCCGAAGCCAAAATGTCTGCTGGCAGCTTGAATCGTCTCTGTCTGTCTGTGAACTCGCTGTTCCCTGAACGCTGCCGCTGTTTTTTCACAGGTAAGCACTTTCAAAGATATGGCAAGCGCACACTTTTGTCTATATTGCAATATATTTAGACGTGTTTTCCGAAAGCAGAAATCCTCCTCTGAGATGTTCTTTTAGCTTCTCTTTTTGATTTCTCTCTCTCTTTATTTTTTTTCCTTTCTCCCTTAGACTCAAGCTGCCCTTTGAGATTTTAATAGGAAATAATACTTTAAGCAGTGTGTCTGATTCCTAGCTCCGTACTTAATTTCCTTCAAAACAGAACCGGAGACTCTGGAGCAGACCAGGAACGCTGTTCTGAACTGAGCTTCTCAATTCAGAACATATTTCCCAAAACTCCGATGTAATAAAACAGCAGAGTGATCCACGTAATGAATCAGGCCTGCTTTAATGGGACTTCCTGATGGATTTTTCATGGTTCAGCAATAATTTTCCAACAACAAAAAAAAAACAAAAAAGCTCCACACCTACATGTTTACTCAAATTACTCTGCCTGATTTCTCTCTCTCGAATTTCTGGGAGTAAACAGTTTGTTTCATTTTTTGTCGTTAAGACACAAGCGCACATCCAGAGAGAGATTATCCAATACTTAAGGCTGATTTCTGAGAAGCGTAGAAAGCCTCATGGGTTCGACTGAACGTGAAGCTTTGAAAAGAACAAAGCATTAAAATGCAGTTCTGCTCTGTCTCGGATTGAAAAAAAGAAAGATTTTTTTCCCTTCCTCTTTTCTGAAAAAGTGCCGTATTAGCTTCGCCCCCGAAGTGGCAAAGACGAACGAGTAACAGACAGAATAACTGGCGGCCATGTTGCTGAAGAAAGTTTATTGTTTTGCGGCTTCGCTTGAGAGAAAACGCCACGTTTTTCTCGGAAAGCGTTTCCTAAAGTACGGAGGCACGAATTCCTAATAACGACGCTTGGCATTTTAACTTCTCGGTCTTGTCAAAAAGCATGAATTCAATTATACGAGATGAATACGGCGTACGCACGATCGCTGTCAGAAACCAGTCCGCCGTTGGAATACTGTTTTCTCAAAAGCAAAAAAAAAGGCATTGGATTGTTTACCATCACATATTATAATTTTAGTCACCTTATGTAATTCTGTCAAGAATAGTTTCCTGAACTTTTGGGATAAATGAGCTGAGAGGTTTAAAATAAAAAATAAAAAATACATATCAATTACTGCATACTTTATATACTTGAAAAAAATAAGTAAATACATATATATATATAAAATAATATAAAATATCTAAAAATATATAATCTAAAAATATATACAATTATAAACATTAAACATCTATTTAATATATTTATTTAAAATATAAAAAAAAATTATTTAATTTAGATATAAATAAATTTCATATAATATATTTTTATATAATTTATTCTATTAATTTATTAAAAATATATAAGATATTTTTACATTATTATGTAATTTTTTTCTGTGTATGTTCTGATACCATATAAAATGTATTCAAACAGCTTATTGCCCTCACCGTTAAATAATCTTTTAGTTTTGTGCAAAAGTCTTGGCACCCTATTGGTATTGGTAAAGGTTGTAAAATCTAGACCTTATTTCCTTCATTCATTCATTCATTCATTCATTCATTCATCCACTTTATCTTTAAAATACGATCTGAACGTGATGGCAGTCCATCACAGGATGCTCACACGTCTCTCTCTCTCTCTCTCTCTCTCACTCACACACACACACACACACACACAGTCATTCAGCACCTAGGGTCAATTTAGTCTAACAGGTAACAGGAGCGTTTATACTGAAAGTGTTAAATACATCTGGTCTGTTCCTATAGAGTTTCTGACGAATCTCAGTGCTTTCTGTTTGGACTCGAAGTTACTGTATGCATGCAGGAAGTCTGAGTTTCAGTTTAACTCTACAGGAGTCTTTGAAATCTGATCTCATGACAGATCCAGAATTCCTCTTTTCTTCTTTGCATATAACCGTCAATGTGGATCTCAGTAAACATGTAGAACAGTGTCTCTCTACTGCTACGAATAGTTTCAATAAACACAAAGCGCTCGTGTTGTCATGAGCTTCAAACAAAACCCTGATTGACCAAATCCGACTAAAGCTCCGGTGAATAATTCTATTCATTTTTAATCAGACCGAGGCAGTGGCTCCGTCCTCTGTGCTGTTTGACAAGAGTAATTCATCTGTGCCATCCGCTCGGAGAGTGTCACTGAAGGAGAAATTGACCAGCAACCCTCATGTTTCACCAGCTCTCTACAGCGGCAGGACCTCGGGTGCTATCTATTTTCCATCACACTACCTGGCTCCAGGTTCCTCCAGTACATCATCAGTCATTTAAAGCAATTAACCACTTCCCAGCAGAAATGGTATGGTATTGCTGAGCAAGACGGAGAGGGCGATTCAGAGAACCATTTTCTTCAACATCCTATTAGAAAGGTGGGAAAAAAAAAGTGCTCGCTGTCATACGATGGGAGGGTTTTGTTTGAGGACTGGCGGTATTACAGAGCAGATTAGCTACTCGTGGCTTATTGTCACTGTTGGGGAAATGACCTTTTGGAGAATCATGTTATTATCTGACTTTGTCAGGTTTAAGCTTCAGCTTGTCTGAAAGAGCTTTACATCAATATATACACACTCACTCATTTACTTATTACTGTGTCTTGAAGTAATCAGACTTTACAAGCATGGTTTTGTGTATCTACGTGATTTTCTGGTACTGCCACATGACTGGCTGATTGCATGAATAAACTGGGGTACAGGTGTTCCTAATAAAACATCTGTTTAAAAATACGTCTGTTTCCAGAACTTTTGAGCTAAATGAGCTAAAAGGTAAATAAATACACAGCAATTACTGCATACTTTATGTACTATATATATTATATATAAAAAACTTTATTATATAAATAAATATATTTTTATATTTGTTTATTATATATTATATATTTTTTCAATATATGTTGATACGACATGCAAGCTTATTGGCAACACTCTTAAATAATCTTTTAGTTATGTGCAGGTAAAGGTTGTAAAGTCTAGCTATTATTTCCTTCATTCATCTACTTTATCTTTAAGATACGATCCGAATGTGACGGGAGTCCATCACATGATGCTCACATGTCTCTCTCTCTCTCTTACACACACACACACACACACACATTTACACACTCCTTCACCACAAAGGGACAATTAAGTCTAACCAATCCATGTATCCATGTGGAAGGAAACTGGAGTGTTTAGAAGTAATCAGACTTTGCAAGCATGGTGTTGTGTATCTACGTGATTTTCTAGTGCTGCCACATGATTGGCTGATTGCATGAATAAAGTGGGATACAGGTGTTCCTTATAAAATGGCAGGTGAGTGCTCAAAAATACTTCCCTGAACTTTTGAGCTAAATGAGCTGGAAGGTAAATAAATACATATCAAGTACGTGAGTGCTGATTACTTTATTGTCTTATCTAATATAGTACACTGAATGCACAGATTTAGACTGATACTTAATCATACTGACAGGAAATATAGATGACTTTTGTTGTATAATATTAGCATCAGGAACAAAATAAAGTATATGTTGTACAGAGCTATTTTTTCTACAACTAAAACATAAGAAAAATCTGAAAAATACTGAATCGGGTTTCCTCTCTGTCATCTCAAGTAGCAGAATTTTGTTAAGATATGACCTCTACTCTCGAGATGCGTGTGGATCGACAGCAGCGTGACCCTTAGGTCATGTAGAGAAGGAAGAATTCACAATGAAGAGAAGAAATCTGAGGAAAAGTTGCTCGTATGTGTTCAAGGAAGAATGTAACTCACTAATCAGGAAGCTTGTTTACATTTTAGACACAGTTGTTTAGTAACAAGCTAGCTAACATTAGCCTAGTGTACTGCGCAAATAAAAACAAGCAGTCGGGCTTATTAGCTATTACAATGGTTTATCTGATTAGCTGCACTGATCAGCTTTTACACTGATCCTATTTGTAACTTCATACATATAAAATTTGTTTAATCTGGAAATGATTGCAGCAATTAAAGAATACAAGAGTCACCAGATACATTTCATTATAGAAACAATTATTAGTTGCAACATTAATTAGCATGACATGAATGCTTATTTCAGATGAAAACCTGGATAACTGCTGATGAAGTGATTTTTGTTGAAGCTGAGATTTTGAGGGATCGATATAGGTTTATACGTTTATAGCTGCGATAATGTAAGAGAGAAAAGGAACTATGTTTCATGGACAGTCTAAGACATTAAATAAAGTTTAAATGCGTTAAAAAGATTCATCATTATTTAATTAACGAGATCAATCATTGGGAAATTGCCGTGGTATATAGAATAAGAGAAATCAGAAAAAATCAGAAAACTAATTAACAAATCCAAAAACACAAGGAGAGTTCAGACAGAGCGGAAAAGGTAGGTATAGTCTGTGAATGGATTTCTTCTCTCTGATTGGACGAGACATCTGTCACTCAGGATATTCAGGAAGTTGTGTAACATATATATTTATCTTTATTAAGTGCTACTGTGAGGATAACCGTTTATATGGCGTGATGTTGGATATACTGATAGTGTATCATGGAGTAAAGATTAGTTTGTGATCTCTAAAAACACACCAGAAATGTTCCGGAAGACCAAACTATTCCAGATTAAAGGATGTAAGGAGCGCTATAAGAGCAGAGCTGTGTTCATACACACACCAATCCACTTTCTACTGCTGCAGATACTGCTGGACTTCCTGTAGATCCTGAGTGATCCATGTCTCGTCCAATCAGAGGGAAGAATTCCATTCACGCACTATACCTACCTTTTCCGCTTTGTCTGAATCGTCCTTGTGTTTTTGGATGTTATTGTAGATGCATCATGGTAGTTCAGGTATATTTACACATTTATATGAATTTTTGGAAATCTACAAGATGAAAAATCTTGACATGTGTAGATTTCGCTAATCACAATATTATCATCACGCTAATGTCACACTAATTATTATCGTCCTACCTTGTGTGTGAAAAATCTCAAAAAGCCGTAATTCAGCACTTTTATTTTCGCCTGTTTAGAGCTGCAGAGGATGAATCCAGCTCTGGAGGTCACGGCCCGCGCTTGTCGCCTTTTGATTCCGCTGTTTTGCTGTTTTTTTTTTTTTTTTTTGCTCCTTTCCCAGTCAACATGACATGATTTTACTGCCCTTCATGCCACAAAGTCAATGGAAAAGTCAATAAAACTTGAACTGCTATCTAATTTTGCTACCTTGCCATAAAATCTGTGATCTTCTGAGGCTCCTGTGAAGTTTCCTTAGCTTAGCTGATCCTATTATAGCTCAGGTTTCTGAAGACTCTGACTCATATTATTCACCCAGCTGTAGTGGTGTTAGTTATGCCAGTAAGATCGCTGTTGGACTACTCCGTTTTTCACTTCTATGTCATTCATTATGTTCAGTCCCTAAATACATTATTACCTTATACATGAAACATAAGCCTTTACATAGAGACAGACTGTATTTACCTTGTACCAGACGCTATAACATTACCTAAGGGACGCCCTATAGGAATCTAACATGGGTCGTCCATTTGTATATACATTAGCTATATACATTACTGGGAAGAGAGAGAGCGTGAGAGCGAGAGAGAGAGACATGGTGCGAAATTACTTTACACAGTTCTCAAAGAAGAAATAAAGGCAAAGCCATCAGGCAAGTGGAATGTTTTAAAGGACCAAATAGCTTTATCAATAGCAGTTTTTATCAAAATCTGTTTTTTTTCCTTTCCTGATAGAAAAGAGCAGTTAGGATTTGCCAGATGTATGACCCCGATGAATAAGAAGGACAAGAATCAATAACGAACAGAGCTTAAGGTGTGGTGCAGCTTTGTCATTCGGGGACATTCCAATATCTCAGCTCATTAATCCTGGCGCGCCGGACACGCCGGCCGTCCTGCGCTTAATTGAAAGCTTACTACGGCGAGTTATTTAAATGACAAAACAGATACGAGTGTGCGGGTCAATTAGGAAGCACGTGACTTAAATGGCAGTGTCCTCCACCGACTTCTTCTGTTATCCCTCAGTGCCGGGTTCTCACCTGACCTCGAAGACCAAAGGGGCTTCATTAAAAAGCTCCACCAGTGCTAATACTTATGAATTATGGATCACAGGCAAATGAGACCAGGAGGAACAACTCCCTTAGTGACACTGAAAAAAAAAGTAGCCTAGCATGATCTTCACGCTAATAATATATCATAATATATAGATGTCGTAGTTTTATATTATTCCCGGACTAATCCAGATTTAGAACGTATGCGTCTCGCTCCGTCGGATAACAAAGGAGCGTTCATTATACCTGAAATACGAGTCGAATCTAAGCGACTCGGGCTTCGGAATATCGTACACGGCCGTCGCAATGTTGTTTTCATTTCTTCTGGGTGCTTTTATGTTAAAAATGACCCGCCGTTAAAGCCGGAGACATAAAGGCACTGTTCTGTACGCTGTGTGGCCGGGACACAAAGGCAAAAAAGGAACAAAATGATCCCCTGCGACTGATCAAAGCCTCCGTATTGCTTTCGGACTTAAGACGCTGCAATTACTCCGGGTTCCGTTCCAGGTTATTATATTGTCTTCTAAAAGAGCAATGTAAAACATAATGTCTCTTTCATTTTTTTTTTCACAGTTAAATAAAAACGCATCATCTTCCACGAGCAGACGGAAAGACGTAAAAAAAAGAAAAAAAAACGCTCGTTTTACGTTTGCATATAAATGACGTGACACGATGTTAAACAGCTTCTTATTTTCGTACACCTTTCTGCTTAGAGCTGGTTTTAAAGAAAACATGGTTCAGCCCTCACTTTATTAGTTCTTATTTTTTGATGTTTTGCAAAGCTCTCATCCATCTGTGTCAGCACAGCACACCGATCCTGCAAACCAGACATGAAAAATAGAAAAGCAATTAAATTTCATGTACTTCCAAAAACCGCTACCTCCTCCATCTGAATTCTTGCAAGGAATGAAATAACAAACCGCACAGTCCAGCGGTTTATATGCAGCCTGCTTTCTTTTTTTTTCTTGTTGCACATTTTCAAATTCATTTTTTTTTTATTTCAGTCTGTGGTTTTGGATAGAGGCTAAAGTCTAAAGTCATAGTTACACTGTAGAATTATGTATAGACTCGCTGACTGAGCCTCAAAAGGGAATCCCCTTAACTGTCCGTGAGGTCTGGATCGACGGCTAAATCTACATTTAGTTTTATGGATTGCATTTTAAAGCTGGACGAATGATAAACGAGCGCTGGAGCAGTCAGCGTTATGTATCGCGGCAGAAGTTTAGCGAACGTGTGATACGCTGTGAATATCCTCTCCGTGACCCTGTTATGGGCAATTCGTTAAAATTAATTGACAGCAAGAACTAGTTAAGCCTCCGCTAACGAGAGAGACCAAAATACATCCATACTTTGAGTCATGAAAATTAAAAAAACTGCATGATTTGTAAATAGATCAAAATGTAATTCCAATTCCAGTTGTCTGATGCAAAGATATAAAGATTTAACGTTAGCTTTAGGGGGCGGAGTTACATTTATTAGCACTTTATTTGTATGAAAGCCAGAAAACTGCCCTCATTCGTTCTAATACCTATGTTTTTCATACTTATTTTTGTAAGCACCTAAATTCTGAATCTGAACATCTCATGATCAAGCCGTCTCTGGTCTTTATAAACTATTAAAAATGATATTATATTCTATATCAATACGAGTTAATAAAGCTAACGTTAGTACTGATCATTCAGTAACCACATCAGCGTCATGAACTACATGATGAAATCACTTTCACTGTCACTTCCTTCATAGCTCGTCTCACGTCTCAACCAATCAGCAGAAACGATTCTGTTGTCATTAGTAAAGAACTAAACACGCAATTAACACAATTAACTATTTTTCATTAATTAAAGAACACATCCGTATATTTATGCATTTAATGTTACACAGAATGTTGAAAAGTTCTCTCACTTACACTATAGCAGCTATAAACGCTCCTTCCCTCACCTGCCTCTATTTTTTTCTGCCTTAAAGACAAAAACGTCGTGTCGTGTTGCTGAGAAACACCAAAAATGTCCTGAGGATAAAGTTACAGCTTTCCCTGCCATAAATGTTTAAATAAACATCGTTTTACACAAGGACGTGTGATTAGTACGAGAATATTTGTATTTATATTTATATTTAGATCAATATAATCCTGTGATTTTTTTCAGCTGCACCTTCTTAGAGCTAATAAACACCTGGTCAAAAAAAAAAGGTAATTCCTCTCTTTTCTCAGAAGAAAAGGTGTCTCCGACTGCGCTGCTGAACCCAGACTGAACCCTCTGGAGTCGAGACGCTACTGTGTGGCACAGAGTTCCCTCCAGAGGCCAGAGAAACGAGCAGCATCGTTCGCTAGGAACTTGCCGAACATCTGTTAGGCACATTCTCTCTCTCTCTCTCTCTCTCTGTCTCTCTCGCTCGGCCCACGTCCAACCCTGCGATTTACATTACACACATATGGAGGGTAGAACCCTGTGGATACGCATCACACGCAAATGAAAAACAAACCGTGTGCCCGGGCGAGTCTCGGCCAGGGTGACCTGTGTGCGGCGGGGAGGCTCTGGATTTAAGCGGGCCAACCACAGGGAGCGTTTCACCAGGGACACGCAGTACAGGCGTGCTGGAGACGCTCGAGGCGCTTAGTGGGGTTTTAGGTCCTCTGTGGTGCAGGAAAACGTGCTCGAGTTTCCAGTGGAAGTTGATGCCCTTCATTTGTCCTACAGCCCTGACACACTATATAACTATATCTATCTATCTATATATACAGACATACAAACGTACACCCCTGTGTTAGCTTGTGCTTCAGATATTTCACAACATCACCAAACATGACGTGACTGATACTTTTCCCTGTCTTTAAGATTTGTCAGGATTTGCCTTTCTGCAGCGTCCAAAAGAATAGAGGAAACAGACTGTAAAATCTTCCATGACTGCAAAGCTCACTTCTCGACATTATAGATAAACCAGATGGATTGTGTGTGTGTGTGTGTGTGTGTGTGTTCTGAAAGTATGGAATTTGCATCCACTTATTTAGAACGGTTCAAAACATTTTCCGGTGATTGTCTGTATTGAGATTCGAGCTGAAAGCAGAAGCATTGCTAGAAAACCACAACCACACACACACACACACACACACACAAAGTCAGGCCAAGTCAAGTTCAGTGCTAAATCGATGCATATTTCCAAATCGGTTCCATGAATCTGGATCTATGCACTTTAGTTGAACTGTTTTTGTTGTTGTTGTTGTTTTTGTTTCTAAGTCTAAAAACACAAATCTATGTGAAAATGTGAAATCAGTGATACAACAACATTGAATATTTTGTTGTTCTCGCACTAAAGAACCACCTAACACAGGTGAAATAAACATATAAATGATTATTTTATTGATTGCAGACATACAGAATTATTCCTTGCCTATGGACTTAAGGAAGTAGATGAGCCTTGACTGTTATTTTCATAAAAAATAATAAGGACCTGTAATTGCCAGAATGCCAATATTAATTTATCTTTCAAAAATCCATAACGCTATTAAGGGTATAATTAAAAAGATCAGTTACGATGCCAAAGAAAATTGTATTTTTGCACAAGCGACTGTGAAACTTAATTCATGTTTGCTTTGCGCCAACGTCTTGAACACAAACATTAACTTTGAAATATTAATCCAATTTCTCTTATTGATAAAAATTCAACGCACAGGCACAAGGCCATGCTTCATACATACATGCATCATTACACCCTTCTGCAATTACGCAGGTTCATTACCTTCCCGAGAGCATTAACGCGGCAGAGAAAGACAAAGGATACAACAAAAGAGATCTAATAGCGCTCGGGTTTGGCCATGGGCTGAATCTGTAGCTTCTTCATCTACTGTCATTGCTCAGATATTGATCTAATAAGACTAATAGGTCTGCTGAGTTACATATACACGTGATATGTGAGGTATGATCCGGAACACACACTCGAAAATATATACATATACATATATAGAAAGAGCGATATGTCTATAGATAGATAGATAGATAGACAGATAGATAGATAGAATTTAAAATTCATCTCTAAAAACATACATGTATTTTTCTTGGTAAAAAAAAGAAAAAAGAACATGAAACGTTGGAGAGATATTAAGCTGCCCTGTCGCCCATCATCACATCTGAACATTTTGATCCACAGCTTATTTCAGCCCTGGATATTAAGCAATTTTGCCCGGGCCTTTAATGGGATTTGAGTCCCTGGGGTTGAGCCTCGCAGAGATGGCCACTTCTTTACATTACCCAGTCAGGTATGACACTCTCCGCTCGCATCCCTTCCCCTCGGCCCGCCGGGATAAATAATAAATGAAAGTGGTATTTGAGTCTTCAAATCATCCGAAGGGTCGGAAGCCCTTCCTCCCTCCTGAAGTTTGCAGCCTCGCCGCACGAAAGGTTAGCCATTCGGACCTGCGCCGCGGTTTGGGAGTTTAGTTTATAAACTTCTCACCGGGAAGCCGTTCTGGGACTTTTTATGGACGGCGGACGTCCTTGGCTTTCTCTCCTGGGGATGGGGCTGAGGTGAGACAGGAGACAGGAGGAAGCCTGACACGCAGAGGAAAAGTTTTTTCTCACACAGCATATAGATAAAGATATATAGATAGATATATATCTCCAGATAAGCTGGTACTTTGTATTGATTTTCCCTGAAGCCTATAATCTTGAAGGCTTGTACCAGAAGTCGGGGTAAATATCATTTTATTTGTCCGAACGGGTTTTGACTGTGTGCAAAGTAACAACACGAGGAATTTAGGAATTTGGAACGATGCGAAGTGGACCGTCCCGCTTAACAAACTGTAAATGCTTTATTTGGCTAATTAAATGAATTTTTTTAAAGACAAGAAATCATTGCTTTCCGGTAATGGAATTAAGCCGTTTAAACGCGTCCCGGTGGACACGCTTTATACGACTCCATGAAATTTTATACATTCCATCTCATCTTAAGACTTAATAATTAAATTCATACGACCACCTTCATGTCAGAGATTGTGATTTATCCGATCCCTCCGATCCTCTACTCTGGCTCTAAGGTTAAATATTTAAGCCGCGAACGTGGTCAGGAGCGTTTCGTCGACGTGCCGTACTCGTCCTCGTCAGCTTCTTTTTTCTTCCGTTGCAGCGTGAGCTATTTTGGGAAAAAAAGCTTATTAGCTAAGGTCAACTAATTATTTGTACATTTAATTAAGCTCGTTCGTGTAGTTACTCTGACCGCTGAGCATGCGATTGAGTTAAGTGACCTTCCATAACCCGTTTCGTCATTTGTCTTTGGACCGAGGAGATTAGTATCTGTGAGCGGAACGACAGACGGTCTATTAGCCAGCGTTCGGAATGATTTAATGCAGACGGATAATATGCCGAACTGATATGGAAGGAGGAAAAGTTCAAATCCGAGTTGTATTTCTGAATAAGTTTTGAAACTATTAACAGAGGAACTTGGATTCGCTGGGAATTCCAGTGTGAGCAGACACACACACACACACACACACATACAGAGTGTTTGGGATACCCAGTGCGGTTAAAAGACTTTCTTGAAAGTCGAAGGGAGGGTGCAGGAGGTCTAACTTGCGCCCATGGTGCATTACAAGCAGAAGCTCTCTAAGTTGCATGGAAAACCCAGTTTATATTCCCACAGATGTCTAACAAGCAGAGGATATGGTGCGGGATTATAGACAGGGCCAGATCAATAGCCTGCTGTCTCGGAGGCATCAATATAGATTATGAATCACAGCGAGGAAGTAGTGGGAGATGGCTGGTGCTGGCAGCTCTGAAGCATTTTGTGTGTGTGTATGTGTGTGTGTGTGTGTGTGTGACTTTTATAATAGACTCTTTGTTTGGATAAACACACGCCAAGGAAGGAGTCCTCACTGCTTACGGCCACCTATTTTGCATCACGTTTCGTATCGATGGAATGTACGGAACGTCTCCGAGCCACGTGAAAGCCAAATTACATTACAGCTCTCTCCATCTCTTTTTCTTTTCTCGCTCCTATCACTACATTCAACCGGTCTTACAAGGTCTCGTGTGCAGTTCAATAGCACTTGACTTTCCCCGAATCAATGAGGCGGCTCAAAATTCCTGACATCAACATGCCATGTCGTGTGAAATCTCAATTTGAAGAAGTAGGAAAAGAAAAGAACAGAATCGGTTCCGTGTTTAAAAAAAAAAAGAAGAAAAAATCCATACCGTCTCTGTGTGGTCGGGATTTGCATCTGAGACGCAATCAATTGCGTGAACAAGTTTTCCGTTAATATCGCCAAGCGTCCGCATGCCAATGAGCCGTGTTCTGTGCCAATAGAGTGCGAGGTTACTTAAGCGCAAACCAAACATGACATCTTCCTCACCCCGAGCAGCGGAGGAACGGCCAGCGGCGCAGCACCGGCAGCCCTCGGCTCGTTACCTGAAAGATTGCTATTGAATACCTGTCAAAGGTTAACGGCGCCAGAGGTTGCCCTGCCGTGACTTAGGAGGTGGGAATGAGGTCACTCAGAGCAGGACGGCTAAAATAAAAACGTGTACAACTCGAGGCTGAGGTAAATTAAATTAAAAGATTTGCTTAAGTAAGTGCAGATGGGGTTCGGAAGGTTGTTTTATTTTTGTTTACCGACACAAACATGACGCATTACACAGGCATGAACATGAGAGAGACTTCTTGTTCGTCTCAGAAGCAAGTGAAGACCCATGGAAGAGCTTAGAAATAAATAAAATAGCCAAGGACAAATTAACAAGCACATATTAACAATCTCTACGATTGTTTTTAATTCTTGTTCCTGATTTCCTGTTTCTTGTCTTCCTTTTTTTTTTCTCCACAAGGTTTCGGTGCTGTCAAGGTCGGCAGGAACACAGGACGCTGGAAATGATTAATCTGTCAATCTACATCAAAGCTTCCTGCTGGGTGCCCTCCCTGTAGCCTCTCCTGCTCAGCAGCGAGAATGATAGGCTGTGTATTCCCGTCCTCGCCGCTACACCTTTCCACGCTTCCACTCTCCTGCTGCCTGCAACGTGATGACAGGCTAAAATACAGCACATAAAAATTACTTGTTGGAGCCTATTTTACATCTGTGCTGCACCCCTGGACTGCACTTCCTCTCGGCACGTCCCCGTGGCAGGGCCATTTCAACATATACAATGATTACTGCTATTTTCAAACCTGTGTGTTCAAAACCATCCTATTTCTACCTGCCACCTTGTCAGGGACTGCTAAGGAACAATAAACATCTGCGCCATGCGCCTAGCAGGCAATAATCTCGTGAATTGATATCAAGCGAATGATTTGTTTTTGTAAATATGAGATATGCATTTTCCAGAGCGGTAAATATCACACACAGAGGACAAATGCCTGGAAATAATCTGTACGTGACACGGTGGAGCGTAAAACCTCTTAGCTTTAAAAATAAAACCTTTACATTATAAAAATGTAAATTAATGGTATTGTTCTGTTTCCATAGCTTTTTTGCAGGGACTTAAGAACCAAATTTATTTATTTATTTATTTATAGATTTGCAGAAGGAGTCTCCAGTGTCGGTATTTTACTTAATACAGAACGTAATCCCTGGCTTCCTCATGTGCTGTTCTTGGAAAATAATGGACTCTGCTCAACTCTGCTTCATCACAGCACTCCATCACTGATTATTTTCCTTTAACAGCACACTCTGAGGTCCTTTATTCCAGACACTTTGGAGGAAATAGCTCACATGAGAAAGGACAAAATGAAACTCAGCAAAACGGTTGGAGCGTCATGCTTGCGTCCACTGTGTTGACCACAACCTCCACCACCGCCACACGTGGCAGCAGAGAAGGTCTTGGACTCTGTGCACTGACAGACAAGGAGCTCTGAGAGTGCAGTCGCTGGCCGGCTGACAGGCCTGTATTTGTGCCTGACCTGTCTTTTGTTGCCTGCCGATTCTATCTCTGAGGGGAATGATAGGAACGGCGCTCCACGTCGCTGATCCTAGGTTCGGGTTGCGTGGGTAATCTTCTCGTCTTTCCTCTCCTGTGGCTTTGAGCTTTACTCTGCAAACACCACCATGAATCTGTGCTTTTGTCTCCACAGCAACCCGACACCGGATTTCTTAATTAACGTCCAGGTTCCGGACAACTAATTTATCGGAAGTCCCTTTTTTTCTGGGTTAATTCCTTTTTGGAAGAATGTGCAAATGTAATTACACGTCTGGGACGTCTGAGATCTCGTAATTATACCTGCCTGCCTGCTACGATTACCCCGCTACCTGTTAAATACATCTTTGGGGTGATTAAAAGCAGATATTTTGGTTTTTGTTTAACTCGGTTGTTGTGTAATCTGGTAAAGGGGGATGTTCAGTCCTAACCTGGTGTACAGGAGCATGCCTCTGTTCCTGAGCTGATGCTAACTTTCTCCTTCATTCTCCATGATACAGTCAAAGTATTGTTCATTTCTGAATTCTGGATTCTGATTGGTCTGGATTCTGATTTAGTTTAATATTAATTAATAGATTAATAGATTTCTGTTTAATTAATAAAAAGTGTTAATTAAGTAGTGCAGCTGCATATATGCGTTATCGTTTCCAGAGTAACAGCTCAATCACAGGGACTTATACAGCGGACGCCCCATGTAAACAGATGTGTGGTTATGTGTTTATTTAACATTTATGGAAGGAGTCTACAGTGTCAGAGTTTACAATTTTTTTATTCATTTTATTAATATTATTACCTTTGAAACAGGAAAAACATAAGTGACAACAGGAAATGATCTGTTTTACGGATGCTCCACGTCATTAAACGTAGTCGTAAACATATAACACGTACGTATAAACATTTTTTGTTGTTATAGAAAAGGAATAAAACCCTCTACAGTGTGCTGTTACCACAAAATACAACTTCAGGGCGCTAGTAGTACCTCGGCTTGGCGTCCGTCATCGTCACGCTGATTACTTTCCTATAACAGCAGGAGTTTATCCCTTACTTACTGTGTGGAGAAGCCGATTATTCGCTCCCAGTGTTTCTCTGCAGCGAGATGTTCTCGTGTGTCTTCGTGTGGACTTAATCAGAGAAAATCTCTCTCTCACATGCACTCCAAACTAGCTAGTACACCGCATCAGCCATGCCATGGACACACGGTAATTGCAAACAAGCGGTGTGGTTTAGCAAAAAATTTAAAACAAACGGTCACAAACAGGGAGCGAGTTATTAGATCTTTATTAGGATCTTAATTAGACCTTATGAGAGCCAATCCGCGTCAATCAGCCATGCTAAACTGGATTCCTGAATAGAGAAGAAAATCCCTGGGGAAAACTTGATGCTATCTGAATCAGACACACTGGTGTGTGTGTGTGTGTGTGTCCACTGCTCTGTGCTCACCAGGTTCTGTTCCTGCTTTAGTGAACCAATGAAACCATAATAAGTATTGATTAGCTCATTACTGTGTATTATTTACTGGCTTTGGGCTTGCACTGTGCTTTAAAGTCAGCACGTTAGAAGTCGTTAGCGTGAGTTAGGCTGGGGGGTTGCTGCAGTTTTCCGGACCTCGGGGATCCCAGTTCAGCTGATTCAGGGGAATCTGGAGTCTCGACATACGCTCTGAGACCTCTCCTCACAGGATTTATAGGAAGGAGGATGCAATCAGAGGCGTGAGCATGATGGAGATATGTTTACTTCCAGTAAAACCGCCGTGGAACGCACAGAGCGGAGTGGAAATTAAATTCCGACTCAGAAGGGATATTTTTTTAGGTAGGTGCACTTAAGAAGGAAAAAAAAAATCAAACACGAAAAAACCCACTATCTAAGATTTTCAGAGAAAAGAGCAGTATTGCTTACAATAAACAGATATAATCGAAGGCCAGGGCAGTAATTTGCTTGTGTGTCAGTGCTCATGTGTGTCACAGCCCCCGCCTCTTCCCCATTACCTAACGGCGGTCTGCTTTCTCTCCTCGAGAGCGCGGTGCAATGGCCAGATAATCAGAGATCAGGCAGATAAATAGAGTTTGATTTCAGGGGGACAAGGTCACGGACCGAACGGACACAGGTCGAAGTCAGGTGTCAGAGTGAGCGATCTCTTCACCTTGCTGCACTCCGAGAGCTGAGTGCTTCCATTTAATTCGCATGCCATTTGCGTAATCTGCTTCATGGAAGCGGGGCATTAGAGCATTTTGTGTGTGTGTGTGTGTGTGTGTGTGTGTGTGTGTGTGTGTGTGTGGGGCAGTTGCCACTCTTTTCCGTGACCTATGAAGAACCAGACCGGACGCTATGTTTGGAATATTTTCCGGCCAGTGTTTTCCAATACGACGTCGACGGTGAATTAGCATCACGTAATAAGATGGCGGGAAAAGTAGGGCTGAAGAAGGGGACAAGTATTAATTTGGGACTGTGCAGGAACTGACACTCCATCCTCTAGCCCTGAGGCAGTATTACTTCAGATGCCCCTCCTCTCACACACACACACACACACACACACCCTCCATCCCCTTCTTGATGGACCAAATGCTGTCTCCATAGCAATTACCTAAGTCTTTTATCAGTCATTTCAAAGGAGGAAAATTAGAGCAATTGTGTCAGGACAGTCATATGGGCAGAAATTGCACACTTACTCGGACCACTTACGTCTGTGACTTTGTTCCCGTCTGATGAAGGCTATTGTTCTCTGCCGTGGCTTTCAAAGCTTGATTGGGCTTGAGCAGATGTACTGTACCCAAAAGGGACGCCTTTTGTTTCCTCCCGTAGTGGCTTTTTTAAAAAAATATATATTTCAGACCTAATTGAATATAAATTACAGGCCTGTCTCTGTTTATACCGAGAGTCTTTAAAGCATATCATAGCATTTGTTTCACTGTCTGTTAAAAAAAAAATGAAGTGTAATATTCGGATAACGACTCAGGTGTTTATTAGGTGTTTTAGTAATTGAGGAGCGAGTCTTAACGATCTAACTTAAACATTCTCCCTTTGCAGAGGACTGATAGTGTGTATTGACTGAAATTAGATAAGGAAGTTACAAATCAGGCAAATTAAAACGAGAAGGATTTAACTGGCCAAAATAAGAAAAGAGAGAGAGAGAGAGAGAGAGAGAGAGAGAGAGAGAGGAAGAGAGAGAGAGAAATGGAGAGAGAGATAAATCATGATAGAGATAGAGATAAAGATAGAGAGAGAGAGAGAGAGAGAGAGAGAGAGAGAAAATGAGAGAGATAGATAGAGAGAGAGAGAGAGAGTAGAGAGAGAGAAAGCAAAATAGACATAGAGGATAGAGAGAGAGAGAGAGAGAGAGAGAGAGAGAGAGAAAGCATAATAGACAGAGAGAGTAGAGAGAGAGAGAGAAAGCGAAAGCGAAATAGAGAGAGAGAGAGGGAGAGAGAAAGGCATGAAGGGAGAGAGAGAGAGAGAGAGAGAGAGAGAGAGAGAGAGAGAGAGAGAGAAAGCATAATAGACAGAGAGAGTAGAGAGAGAGAGAGAAAGCGAAATAGACAGAGAGAGAGAGAGAGAGAGAGAGAGAGAGAGAGAGAAAGGCATGAGGGGAGACAGGGAGAGAGAGAGAGAGAGAGAGAGAGAGAGAGAGAGAGAGAGAGAAGCGTAATTGCTGAGAAGAGCTAATCCAGTTCCCCGGGTGGATGGAGAGAGCTGTGATGATTTCCTTGCAGGGAAACGTTAAGTCAAACAGTGGCTTAAATGCTAGCGATCTTCAGCTCGGGGACCTGCCAGCCTAATCTATGGCCAGTTCACTGCCCGTGATCCTATACTCTATCTGTCTTAGCATATTGATTTCTGAGCTGTCTTATTGGTTCCTAACATAATTATACCAGGAGCAGGTCTCTTAGTGCAGCTAATACTTTTACACCGCAGCATCAAGGGAAGCTTATATCCATGTCATTTATTCAGGCTGCGGACTGAGACTGCTTAAAAGAGTGAGAATTTGAGGATTTTATAAAACATGAAATAAGACCAGTGAACAAAATCCATGTTGTTGTTTTAAATGATGCAGATTAATAAATGCGCATTAGAAGCATTGCAAATGAAATAAAACCAATTAAAAGGACGTAGAGGCTGCAGTGCAGTTCGTCAAGAAAAATAAATAAATAAAAATGAAGATAGCGAGAGTCGTGGATTCGTGTCAAAGCATAATGACTCCCCTGTGTCTCATCTTGCAAAATTAGCAGTTTAACAGTGTGATCATTAAAAGAGCAGAGCTGATTGGCTCTTCACTGCACATGCACATCCTGTCAAGGACACTCCGGCGTTTCCTGTGTCTCACAGGAGGGAGGTAGGAAAAAAATAATAATTCTGAAAAAAAAGGTCAAAGACTATTTATTTTTCTCTGCCTAATTGTCAGATTCTGACCTGAAACTGCATGCAGGTATTTTTCAAAGTCAGGAGCGGAGACGCTTTTTCGTCCATTTATCACTGTTTATTCCTTAAGAAGCACGTGTGAAGGTTTGCTCCATCTTTAATTATGAAAATGTTCCTGTTAATGGATACATGTGCCTTGTAAATAAGGAAGCGGCCTTTTTTTTTTTTTGACAGAGACGCATTAAAGGTCGGTCATCGGTCATCCGAGCAGGTGAGGACAAACAGTAAGGAATTTGTATTAGCAGTTATGCAAACTCCAATCCTGTCCAATTTAAAGCAGGTGAAGTGATACGGAATGAAAAATGAAGCAGGAACAGAAAATATATAACAAGCAGACAAAGTGAAGTGGCGGACGTGGACGTGCAGGACCCTCTCATCAATTCGTCGCGTGCTCAGAAAGGTTCCTGGCAATACATTTTTCATAACGTCAACAAAAGGAGCGGGCGGCATGTGACACAATGACAATCTGTGGCTTTTAAAGGCAGGACTGTCACTGCGATATCTCATTTCGGTTTTATTCATTTCTTCACAGCAAATGGTAAGTGTGAGGCAGACTCTCGTCTCCCTGGAGAGAGGGAGCAAGCTGAGGCAGCTGTGCATCCGTGTGTGTGTGTGTGTGTGTGTGAGACCGAGGCACGCTCAAGACACAATCCGCCGGCCATCAGATCACACTGCAATCAGACATTCCTGCACCTTTTCACTCTTCGCTCAGAGCAGAGGGATCAGCGATCTCAGGCCAAGGCATCCTCTCAGACAGCTCTGTATGTGTGTGTGTGTGTGTGTTTCATATGGAATGATCATCACAGGTTAATACACGGACCAGGTTCAAGGTTTCATCATGTTTCTCCATTTCTTAACTCTCACACACACACACACACACACACACATCCTAAAAGAAATAAATATTGTCCATAAGTCGACTTTAAACTTTTGGGTGTCAAAACGTATCGTGCGAAAGAGACGAGAAGTAAAACTGCTGCAGAGGAAGATCTAATAATAAAGCATTAAAAGTTAAAAGCAACATTAAGGAAAGCAGCGTGGCAGAAAGTACAAAACACATTTCCATGCGAGCTGTTATTTGAGTGAAGCCATTTATCTACGATGATCCTAGCTCGTGGCAATCTTGAAAGCCGCGTACATCCGTTTTAATAAAATCGCGTTGCCTCAATAGAATATTTTTATGCACATATTCTGACAAGGTGAGGTATTAATTCGCACTGTACTCGACACATTTTGTAAATGACTTTCCCTTAAATCATTCGCAAATGTCTAAAAGCCTGGGAAGAAATAATGATTTTTTATTAGATTACCGTTCTTTAAGATGCATTAGACAAATAGCAGGAAATAACACTCTGCGGCCGGGTAATGCAATAAACTTCCAATTATAACACTTATGTACAATAAGTGGGCTTCTACAGCAGAGCTGCACACAAATCATTACATTTCTAATGCAGCCTGGATGTGAAGGCTTTAGACGGCCTAATATGTTTATCCATCATAAACAAAATGTGGCGATCGTCCCAAAACCGTTCGGAGAGGACGTGATATGACTGCATCAATCATCCTCGGTGCTGTAAATATCCGAGGGTTATCGTCACATCACCTCCAGCATCTGTTTCATTTCTCTTCGACGCGTCCTATATGTTCTCCGAGTCCGTGTGTGGTGTCCTGGGAAAACCTTTCAGATGGCTGAAAACAGGAGAAAAAAAAATTGTCCATCCTTGACATCTTTGCTTTAAGGTAACAGAAATAGATTTCCGCAAAATGATACCGATGTGTTTCTTATTAACTTTCTTACCTTAACTGGCAAAACTAGTGTGTGTGTGTGTGTGTGTGTGTGAACAACACGTGAGGTAGAGTTAGACGAGACGCTCGCTTTTATGGACGTATGTTAGATAGACATGGTTTTGTGTTTTTTCAGATTCACTGCACTTCTTTCTTTTAGTGAAACCGGATCAGGATCTTTTAGATGCAACTTTCTATCTGTTTTTCACTTCTCGACAACTTTAAAAACTTCAATATCAGTTCAGGAGAACATCATACAGTAGAAAATGTCAAAATCTGCCCATGTGGAAGGTTTTCCCAGGCCACCACGTACATGCCGGTGCTCAATCTTGTTGTTTTTATGGGCATTGCGCTTGTGTGTCTGGTGTTCGTCTGACTATGGGTTCATAAATACGGGTCCGGTGTTTGGCTGGAGGCTGAGCCGGGCCGAGCCGAGCCGAGGACCCTGTCTGGTCTAACCACTATCATGCAGAACAGAGTGGCCGAATATCCCACGAGCCCTCCGCTGGGCCTTTACAAGCGTCAAAGGCTACTGTTTGGCTTCTCCAGCAGAGGGAGAGGAAAAGGGGACCAAAGATAATGAAAGTAAACATGCCGAGACCCAATAGTACACTCTTCTTTCAAATGAAGTTTTTTTTTACTCTCTCTCTCTCTCTCTCTCTCTCTGTGTCTCTCTCTTTTTTTTTTAAAGTGAAAAACATGTTATTCAGAGAGAGTCAACCTGCAGGGACCAGCTGAGAGACACAAAGGCTGGTGGATGATTGAAAACATCAAACGCTGGTGTTTTCCACCCTGCTGGTGTGGCCTCCGAGATCGCCTCTGAGCTCGAGATGCCGCATTGAACCCTAATGATATTCGAGTACCCTCTCTTTTTTTTGCTTTACTTTATTTTTTTATTTTTTTTTGTTTTGAGAAAATACACTGTTCATGCGGGAAATATGCCATTCAAACAACATCAGCGCTCGACACACAGGCAACACATTTAGTATTTATTCATTTCCTTTCTTTGTGGGTTTAATAAGCTTCCCGGGGACTTGCAAAGAAATCTTTTTTTTGTAGGGAACTTGTGATGTACGTTATGCATTTCGCATTAAAAGGCTGGCTGAAATTGTTTAAAGGGTAAACTCGAGCAGGATTTGGGAGGACGGTCACCTGGATATCTGGCTCACACCTTTTTATTTAGTCAGGTGCTTCTCTAGAGTGTTTGCACATTTACATTTCTGAATAAAAAGAGGAAAAAAAAATCAGATAAAGTGCTGTGGTTATAGAAGTAAAATTTATCTTGGGTATTGGAGAATTGGATGAATAAAGAAACGCATTATAGTTTCATTACAGAAGCTTCAAAAGCTTAAAAAGTACATTTCAGATATATTAAAGTATACGGAAACTTTCCTCCAAACAAGATCATCATCTGTCTAAACGTAATAAGTCTTTAGTAAGCACATGGAGACTGCCATAAATATATTTTTATTTGTCTTTAGGTTCAAGTTCAACGTAATTCATTTCTTCTCAAACGCAACAAGACGTGACATAAGAGGACGGATCCTGGCTAAATGTTTTTAGTCTTTAATCTCTGGCTTAAAATAACATGTCACCCAGGATAAAACAACCCGAGATAAAGGCCTTCGCTGAGAAACCTACAGACAAAATGCAGACACAGATACCGACAGTCTTATAATTCAACCTAAATTTAACCCAAACAGGAACAAGACGTGAATTTTAAATTCTCTGCTTCGACGGAAGATTTGTAAGATCTTGCTTTATTGTGTGTGGAGATTTAAAGCATCTTCAGAAAACCTGTAGAAGGCCTGATTGTTTAGCTTCACATTAGAATGATCATAATGATACAATTTAAAATTAATAAAAATATATATAATGAAACTGTTTGCAGCTCAGTGACACTGTAAGGAAAGAGCTATCTGCCCTCTTCCACATACATGTACAGATTCCCATGATCCTCTCTGTAATCGACACCTGAGAGAGAATACTGCCTTTCCTCTTACCCACAGAACAAGACCGGTTCCACGCTCCTGACCTCCAGACGATAGGGTTCTGAGAAACATGCTGTCATGCTGCACCTTCTATACAGTTAAAGTAATATATACGTTCTCCAACTGAAAAAAAAACTATATGCTAATTCATAAAGTCAGATGTGAGGGTCAGGATATTTCAATATAAAACAATAACACAAACACATAGATCTAAAAACAAACAAGCTCATTTATTAGACTATCCCACTTGACCACCATTATGAATGCAAATATATTCAGGTCACATGACCGTAAACGCACATAGCCAAACAAAAAAGACAACACGTCGGACATTTCCCAAGAAAGCACAAGGACGAGTAAAAGTTTGATACTCAGTGGAAAGCATTAAATCAACAAACAAAACAAAGCTAGTTGGCTCGATGCTTTATTATTTTAAACTTTATTTATTGCATTCGAGCTCATTAGTGATATACAGGATAGCGTGCATTGAATAGCAGTCAGGGGAAATAATTTAGCATTGATAATGTGTACTGTACAGCTCGCACAAAACATGCCTCGTGGAGCATACGTGTGTATTCTACTTATGTTGTAGTAGGTTTGCACGCCTCTGTTTCACAAATCTGTGACATTTTTCTTACGTTTCAGTTTAACTGAAAACACCGTTGTGATATGCTAATCAGGACACGCGACCTCATGACTTTCTGCGCTCATCCTGTCTCATTAGCATAAGAAAAAATTTCAGTTTTATTTTACTGTACAATAACAATGATTGAACACGGCTGGAAACAGTGTTTATTTAACCGTACCTTACATCGATTATGCTTTCTTTCTGCTTGGTGCAGGTCTATTTTGAGAACTTCCATTCTCTAATTTAATATCAACGTTCATGTCTGTTTAACAAACTTTCACTGGAATGTTCATCACATTATGTATTAAAAAATGTATCGAAGCCCGCCTCTACCACCAGGATCGTTGTATAATAAATATTTTATAAACATATAGAGTCCACTTCATGCGTGGAACATGTCTGTTGCCTCTGTAGCCCGATGAACCGTCTGCTCCCGCCTTGTTTAGACTTTAGTGGTATTATTTATACTACGGAGAATTTACATGTTTATAAAAAAATGACCGGATTTGTATACGTGACTTACAAGGTTGCAGATGAAGAAGAAAGAAGTTATTTCATGAAGCCCATAAATCTAATCAGAAGTCAAGGGCTTGGTTAAAAATGCCATGGTGCAGAATGTGAAATTCAGAGCATTCGTTGGAGTGAAACTTTGATACGACCTTGGACGTCATGTGTAGATGCGGTAGGGTATCTTTCGAAAACACGGAGAGTCGGTTAAGTAGCCTAAATAACGCTCCTAATGTATAAACAATGCGGGAACGGATGATTCCTCGGGCTACAGAGACGACAGAATCTTTCCACAAATGTATGCTTGTGACAGAATGTTGATTTTTGTGGTATACAGTAGAAGGTGCTGCAGAATGGTTGGAGACAAAACATTTTCACTTTTAGTTACAGCTTTGAGTTTATCCTGATCTTTGTAAGTAATTTAACAAGTAGTTTCTTAACATCCTTATTCTAAAGAATCAGCCTGAAAAGAGTCCAGGTTTAAAGTCTAACAAAAGTAACTACAACATTACAAAAATTCTCTCTAGACAGAGTTTGACCCACAAACCTAGTGCTTGTTATATAAAAATGAACTCTCACAACATGTTGTTAAAGAGCCACAACAGTGCCCGAAAATGCTGCGTTGCACATATTTGGGGTTCTCCCACATCCCGAAACCTTTACGACACGTTCCAGCAACCTACTCAGCCCATTGTGTTTTCTCTTCCGTGCAATCACGAGGAAGGATCCGGAGCAGGAGGGTAAAGGTCAGAAAGACAGGCCTATTATACACAAACTGTCTAGGTCACACTCAACTACCATTTATAGAAAGCCAATTAGTGTGCACAACACACACTTCACCACATCTTCACTCACTTTAGAAGCAGATGATGCTATAGAAAAAGCACATGACCCCCCCGCACCCATTCCCCTGCATGTACACCCCTCCTCCTCTTCCTCATCTTCCTCTTTCTTTTTCTCCTCCACACCACCAGAGGTCTCCTGGACAGGTCACTCTGGCTTAAGCAGCTCGTATTACATCTCCATCATTTGAACGGGTGGCAAAAAAAAAGTGCGCATGTAAATTCAAAAAGGAGAAAAAGAAACCTCTGCACTGCTTTGCTTTGAAACCAGATGATCATTAAGAGACATGATCAAAAACAGAACAGTGAAGACAGAGAGAGAGAGAGAGAGAGAGAGAGAGAAGATGATACACAAAGATCTCAGCTCGGTGAACGGCCGGCTATTCATCAAGAACAAAGGAGCCCTGAAAGTGGCACAGAGTAATGAGAGGAACACATCCCTCCCTTCGTGATGATGTGCAGAAATGAATTAAAAATAAAAAATAGGGACTCTTACTTGACTCGGAGATCATTTATTACGCTGGTAATTGCTCTTCCCCAATTGCAGGTTAATTCTTTAACCGCTGTCCTACATCAAGATATTCTAATTCTCCCCATCTATAATTCATGATATACTTTGTACGAAGCAAAGCTGTTAAATATTTAGTGAATCATCGCTCCAAAATTAATCACCCTGTAGTTAATTCATGGGGCTTCGCTCGGAGCAACGCTCTATGGCAGCAGTTTATTTTTAATCACAGCTGTCGGGGGATTAACATAAAACAACTTAACGTAATTAATAATTACTGTTGCTTCTCAGCTGCGCCGTTGAATTGGAAGAAGAGTAACGATCGTCTTGTTTTTTTTTGGCAAGTTGTTTTTTGCATATATTAAAGGTGAGTAGTTTATTAAACATTTATTAATGTTGTCTTGGTTTTCTTCAACATTGTTTCTGGGCTATAAAGCATGTTAGTGCTTCCTGCTTCAGGAGCTACACTGTAAGAAAGAAAGAAAAGAAAAGCCTCCAGCATCAGATTGATCTGATTTCGTAACTTTCCATCCTTACAATTTGCACTGCTGCTTTAATTTCATAGGATTATAAAAAAATATATATATATATATATTTTTTTTTTCCCGAGCAGTGAAATGTTTGCGCCTTTATTCTTTTTGTCTGGAAGTGTGATATTATTATCCAGTGGTAAGAGTTCATCCGTGATTTCTCGTCACAAGGAACAAAACAGACAACAAACAAGGTGACAAAAGTGCACAGTTATTTCATAAACACGACGTTTTTGAACGATCGAGAGAGAGAGAGAGAGAGAGAGGCTTTCTGTCTAATGTATAATTCATGGCGCCGCCGTCATCCGTCTCTCCATCAGGTAACAAAGAGTTTTTGATGTGAATAATTTAGCGTGTTACACTGTGCTAACATTAACCGCGGAGACGGGAGCTTTTCATTAAAACGCTTAATTTCCCAAAAGAGTTCTCTTGGTGTCAGAACTTGGCATCGACTCTGAGATAAAAATAGAAAACTGTATTTTATACCTTCTGATGCAACGACTAGACGTCAGGTGTGCGGCGTCTGCTTTCCATAAACACTTTGCTGTTTTACGTGTAGGATACACAGTACCACGGCGCTGTCGGGTTCTCAAATCTGATTGGTCAGAAGGTATTGATTCATTTCTCATTACAGCAGTTCTGACAGGAGAGCTGTAATACTTGTAATACTTCAGCGTTTCTATAGTAACATCTCATTAAAATCATAATCATTGATATGGGAAATTTATACACTGACCAGGCATAACATTATGACCACCCTGACTGGTCTGTGGCTATGCAGCCCCACACACAACAAATTGCAATGCACTGTGTATTCTGCCCCCTTTCTATCAGAAGCAGCATTAACTTCTTCAGCAGTTTGAGCAACAGTAGCTCGTCTGTTGGATCGGATCACACGGGCCAGCCTTCTCTCCCCACGTACATCAATGAGCCTTGGCTGCCCATGACCCTGTCACCGGTTCACCACTGTTCCTTCCTTGGAGCACGTTTGATAGATACTGACCACTGCAGACCGGGAACACCCCACAAGAGCTGCAGTTTTGGAGATGCTCTGATCCAGTGGTCTAGCCATCACAATATGGTCCTTCATCAAACTCGCTCAAATCCTTACGCTTGTCCATTTTTCCTGCTTCTAACATCAACTTTGAGGACAAAATGTTCACCTGCCGCCTAATATATCCCACCCACTAACAGGTGCCAAGATGAGGAGATACTCACTTCACCTATCATTGCTCAGAATGTTATGTCTGATCGGTGTATAACTGCTATGGAAGGATTCTCCAGTGTCAGTAAAACTGTTTTCTGACTTTTTTTTTATGGTCATCCTGCAACTCTTTTGGTTCGCTGTGGTTCCATGAAATGTCCACCTGAATAATGATCAAACAAATCCTTCTGTACATGCGTGATGTTTATATTTAAATCTTTGCTATGCCTTTAGAGCTTTTTTCCCCTTTTTTTCCTCAAGATGTTGAAGGAACAGCCTTCCTGATCTGCCGGCAACGTTCGATGTAACTATAAACGGATAAAACATAATACATTTTTTAAAAAGATGTAATAATTGTTAGAATGCTTCGGTGTAAGAGAAACAAAACATTTGGAGAAAACTGTGATCACGTGTGATAATACTGGATTCTCCTTATATTTTCCTATAACTGCACAGGTTTTTTATTCTTGCAGCACTAAAAAGGAGGGTCGTACGGTCCCTGAGTGTTCGGGGCAGATTGTAAACCTCGAGCAGCAGATATGATCTAAGCGCAGATATAAAAATAACCCTAGCAGGGATAATAAGGCCAAGCCTCTAAAAAACCCTCCCCTCATGCCTCGCATATGTTGTTGTGGCCCAAATACAATGCAATTAATGAATCTGAGTCCTATCTGAGCTGTAACGCTGGCTTATTCTTCTCCCTGGATATCACAGCGCCCAATCTCGATTCAGGGCACACACTGGAATATTATCAGCGTCATGGCGGCAGCGTGGGCTGTCCGTTCCATTCACACTATCGCCTCACAAAGAGACCGGGATGGAAATCAAGCCGTCAGGAGACTTCTTTTTTTCTTCTCTCTCTCTCTCTCTCTCTCTCTCTCTCTGTCTCTGCAGTTTCATTATGAAAGATTAAAAAGATAAGGGCTTGAGTCAGATCATTTCAGATATAGCTCCTATAGATTGAAAAAGTGTCATGAATCTATGATGTGGAAACGGGAGAAAGGGGCCGAAAAAGGTTTTAATAAGCTATTGTATAGATAATTGACGATTTCCAAGATAGTCTTTCTCTTTTTTTTTCCGAATAGGGTCTCCCATCTTTGATTCACTTCATCACAAAGAATGTGAGGGTCTGATTGCGTGAAATCACCACGAGTACCTTCAATTATTGGAGCCAGTCAGCGGTGTAAAACGACTAGGTCAAGGGAAAAAATGGCATGACTGAATGGCAGGGAAAGAAGGCGCAGCTTTACATGCGGTTACATATTTATAGTGCGTGGCGACTGTAATTATTTTGCGCTTTATAAAGCTATAGGAAATAAAGTGCAGATGCGTTAGGTTGGCGCAAACAGTGAGACGAGCGATACGCATACGGATATGACCGTTATTATTATTATTACGCCGTGTGTGTCTTTTCCCAATCCTTCGTTCAATCGCAGGATTTTATCGTAGCCAAACACACACAGACATGAACGGGAGGATCTCTTTCACTTCAGGGATTAAGGCGATTTGGTCTGTTTGTGTTTAGCAGACTGACGCAGTGCTGTGAATATATCCTTTATAATATGCCGTGCTTTAAGCCAGAGGAGGGACAAAAACATTACACGGGGGTGCACAAGGGGCAGGACCTCAAGGCGGCGTGGACAAAGGGAAAACGTAGCAGCACGGAGACGGTGCAAGTGCTGTCCGTGCTCGCATTCGTCTCCTCCTCACCACGGCAGGGATAATCTCTCAATCAGAGTAATGAGAATATATATACCGCATGATCCCTGCAGCGCTCATTCTGCCTCCTGGCCAATTTACCATTTAAAGCCCTGAAAGCACACTGAAAACGGCATTACACTATCCTTCATCACAGGCAGGTTAAAATCCACACGCAACCCTCTTTTTATTTCCCCTGTCGGAGCCCGGGTGTGTTTTCTTGCCTTTGTTTTAATTAAAGTGCACCCCGCCGAGAGGGAGTCACATTAAGGCCGAGGGGAATTTTTCTAATTATATTAGCCGTCAACGCCGAATCTGGGTGATTGTGGCAGTAATGCTGGTCCAGGGAAAGCCATCACGATGCCTATATTTCCCCAGGCTCGAGACGGACAAGTGATTATTGTTTGTCCGTAAAA
Source organism: Hemibagrus wyckioides (assembly GCF_019097595.1). NCBI lineage: Eukaryota > Metazoa > Chordata > Actinopteri > Siluriformes > Bagridae > Hemibagrus > Hemibagrus wyckioides. Next base: position 2,103,724 of record NC_080732.1, read on the forward strand.
TAAAAAGACAAGGCTAAAGCATACTGTAACCCTGGGTCTAATGAAGGACCCTGGATGGAGATCATTCTTCCTTTAAAGTGCTTGTTTTGTTGTTGGGCACGAGGCCTTCGGATGCAGATCCATCACATGACACGACGTCTAAAGTGAGGTTGATTTACTGCCAGGCATATTAAAAACTACACACATTCATTAATATGTAAACAGCCCTTGGGTCATTAATATCAGGGGCTCTGAGGCTGAGGCTTCAAGGACCTTTGGAGATTGACTTCAGGGCTTTACACTTCAACCGTGGCCCCCGTGCTTCATTCTGCATCGTCCCTGGGGTGAGTGGAAAGAATAAATATGCTTGATTGCAAAGCCATACACCGATTGAGCAACTAATTTATGCAATCTAATTGAGCGTCTCGAGCACCTGTGAGCTATGGAATTATACATAAAGCCAGCCGTTCGGAGCAAAGAGACGAGGTTATATAAAAGGGTCAAATCAAATGCATAACCATCAAAGGGAAAGTGTATTTGCAGAGATAATACAGCAAAGACGTACTGTATTCAGTGCTAGAAAAGAAAAAAGAAGCTTTTTCATCAGTGAAAAGACCCGGTGTGCATATTTAAAAAAAAAAAAAAAAAGGAAGAAAGAAAGCCAAAGAGAAATAGTTCATACGTTGTCGTATTCGACCGACGCATTAACGAAGCGCTCGTCGTTAAAAAGAGAGGATCCTGAGGAAATGAAAACTGACCCCAAACATTTTCCAACAACGAGCTCATCTTTTCTCTTCCTGTCTGCCTCTCTCTCTCGCACCATGGAAGAACATGGCCCTGAGAGCAGCTCCATCTAATTGGTTTGTTGTCTTGAGAAGCTGGTGACAAGGCAGTCAGTTGAAGGCAGGCTTTCATCAGAGGTTATTCGGTGAAATAACTAATTTCAGCATTCCTGGCAGAACGGACTCAACCTGCTCCGTCTGAGCCGATCCCTCTGGAGGGTTCATTAAGACCGTGGCATTCCAGCTCTCCCAGTCAACAACTAAACACGGCACTAACCTTTATACAAGCAGAACGCCTTGCCTCTCTTATGCCAGCACACACACACACACACACATTCTTTTATCCCACATATTGTGTATCTCTAACAAATCACAAACAAGGACTGGAAAGTTTTTACAGAGCGTAATTAAACTGTGATGACTCTACAAAACAGGAATCTTATTAAAATTCAAGAAAAACACAACAACTGTATGTTTTATTGAAGGCCTGGGACAAACATGTCCAAACGAGTGTTTAAACGATTTAAAGGTAACACACTCGAGTTGGTTTGAACGTGTTCCTATTGAGGTGACTAGCTTGTGCTAATGGATCCAAGTCTACCCGCATAAAGAGGAGATATGTTTTGAGAAAATTCGCTTGCATGAATGGAGGCGTTTTTTTAAACAAATGACTAAGAGTAAGAAAACAATAAAGTAAAATGCAGAACAAAGCTCCGTAAAACTGCCAGTAATATGGTGAGCCAAAAAATATTTAAAAAAAAAAAAAAGGCTCAAAGTCGAGAATTTATTTATTTATTTTTGTTCGATGCGAAAAGGCTTCAAGGTGTCAAGCTTGCAAGCATGATCATCAAAGTTTTATTTTTTTCATGAGAATAAAGATTATTCACAAATTAGCTCTTTACTTAAGAGTAAAATTAAGCTAGCTACATATATTAGCCTATTTTTAACATTTCCCATCTCCTGTAGTTAAATATTTCTACACATTTGGTGGTAAGAACTCGTTTCAGTAGCTCCACATGACACAAATGTGCCACTGTTTCTGTTACTTAAACCCGTTTCTGTTACTTACAGCTCAAACACTCCACATGGACTTTTTTCTTCATGGAATTTCATAATCACCATCATTTCCAAACTTCTAGCTAAACGCTCCACCTTAAGGTCGAACGAAGAATTGGCATCGTTAACATGTTTTTTAAATTTAATTATGATTCTTACCGCTGTGATTGAAGGGAAATACAGCATTAATCCCACCCATGTTTGAAGTGCTTTTTCATTCACGTTGGACACAGAAACCGGGTCTGACTCTGCAATGAAGTTGTGGGCTGGCTGAAGACAGACGGTCAGAGGAAACATATTACGAGTCCGCAATGGTTCAAGCTTGGTGATTTTTCTCTGTTTTTTTTTTTTTTCAAGGGAATGAGCTTTGAACTTTTTAAGGAGTGTGGTTAAATCTTCTTTGAGGATTTTTGAGGAATGGCTACGTATTCAGAGGTAACATTTCTGTGAACCGTAAACGTGTCCCGAGCACGAGATCCACCCAGGCGCTCACGGTTAAGGGCCGGATCGGTGGAAGGAGTCGAGTTTAAAGTAGCTGAAGATGCTCCTGGCAGCAGCCAAGCCATACTCGAACCCATCAACAAACTATGGCCTGGTCTACTGAGATAAAAGCAGCGGTGTAATTATTAATTCATTATTAACAACTAGCATTATTTATAAGACTGGGGACTGGACTCGGTGTGTGTTTGGCTCTCTGTCCAAAGAGGTCCCTCAGTTGACGAGCAGGAGCCCGAGGCACTTCGTTCCCCCTTTGCCGTGGTCCGAATCTTGCTGCGCTCCCCTGAGCGACTCCTCCATTCATCCGAGGCCTCCACCTGAGACGCTGTAGCATATTTCTTCTGATCATAAGTGACTGGTCCGAGGTCTGATCATCGGTTCGGGCCTGATTTATATTTAGGAGAGGTTATGTTTTCAGGCTCTATGTAGAGGAGCAAAAGGAACTTGATCCAAGATGCAGTGGTGGCCCTGGGCTAAAGGTTGGACAAGTGTTGAAGAGGACTTAGAGCAGGAGCTATGATCAGGCCATATTGATTTTTTGGGGCACTTTCAAAGTCACAGCCAGCTTGTTTGTGAATGGTAGAGTAAAGTACTTCTTGCTTATGAGGAAAGAAGATGGGTGCATCTATAAATTATGCTGCTTTTTTTAATCACTACTTCTGTTTGGATATTTCCAGCAGCACTCCTTCTTTTGAGCACAGGGGAAAAGGGTAAGGAGTGAATATCAATGAACCGTGAGTCATTCAGGAACATTAGGTTTCTGTGTTAGCGAGGTCGGGTATTCAAACAGGAGGAAAGCATCAAAACGTCTTTTCAGAATGACATAAGATAATATAGGAACTGACCACTAGCAAGCCATTTGTTTATGGGCATTAAGGGATATTTATGCATTAGATATACCTAAAATGCATTTTAACACAAGATCGCATAAGTACTATATAATGGCCGGTACTTTTTCAACTCGGAGCCAATCAATAATAGCTGAAAGCACAAATAATTCTATTTTCTTGGAGCCACTGGAATGATGACTAAATGGCTGAAATTGATATGTAACAGAATATTCTAGCAAATGTGGTGGATGAGATTATCATCCCGTGGCCTGGAGAAGCTGCAGCAGGCAAACTGGAATGATTGATAATGAACTGATCTCCGAAAGTCACCGGCGTGGATCTGCAAACTCAAATACGGCGTGATGAATGGCCGAGAGCAGATGCGCCATGTCTACGGCTCGAGAAGTTCATCCTCCAGCCATAACAGTTGATGTAAGGCACTTTTAGTCAAACATGGAAGCGACCCAATGTAAGCTGGGGAGCATTATCTGATTCAGGAAGTGGTACGGTTCCCCCATGAGGATTTTTGCTACAGCAAACTAATCGCAGGGGTGTCCACAAGCCACAGTGCGCACACACACACACACACACACTGTGTACTCATATAGACAAAGAAGCTAAACGTAACAGCCTGGGTTTGTGGAAGAAATAGTAATAACATCACACATCCTCTATGTACATCACTCCGAGCCTGTTTACACTTAAGAAGAATATTTTTCTTACATGCTTCTAGTTTATTTGTACTGCTGATGTGTTCTTACACAGCGATCGTCAGAGAATAAGCAGAATAATAAAAGCACAACATTCACTTTCTTTTTAAAATGGAAGTTGAGCTGCTCTGATCGGACATTACCTAACCTGTCAATCAAATACACCCAGTCTGTCTCTCAAGATTATTACCTGCACCTGCGATGAATGAATTAATCAATCAGTCAGTCAGTCGATCAATCAATAAAATTGATCTGCTGCTCCCACATGCACCAAAGAATTTCCCTTATTTGTAATGAGAAAAAAAATATTTAATTAACTTAATAATTAATTTATTGATTGAAACATTCAAGGTACGTTATTTATTTATTGAACTGATTTATAGAATTTGTTTCAGTTAACCAGCTTTATTTATTTATGTACTTATTCATTAATTAATTAATTTATTTATTTGTTTGTTTGTTTATTTATTTAACTGATTTACAGAATTTGTTTCAGTTAACCAGTTTTGTTTATTTATTTATTTATTTATAATTAACTGATTTATAGAATTTGTTTAAGTTAGCCAGCTTTATGTATTTATTCATTTATTTATTTATTTATTTAAATGATTTACAGAATTTGTTTCAAGGTGGGAATGAGAAAGCGTTGCACCATACATTTAGGAATCGTTGAAGCCAGTCAGATGGATTTGTCACTTTATCACATCATACCTCGCATGTCGAAGCTGAGTGTCACGTGTGTACATGAACAAACTGCCTGTCGATTCGCTAAAATGACCGTAGCAAAAGGAATCTAAAAAGTCTAGTCTTTAAGAAAAAGTCTAGTCTTTATCTGTGCTAGTCTAGGTTTTGGCCGGAAACTCTTTAAACTTCTATGTAAAACGTTATGATGTGTATCTTAGACAGATATCAGCTGTTCTTCATGTCATGTTTGTAGGTGTATAATAAGTATATATACACAGGTGTATAATAACAGAGTAGGCATTATGATTATCACTCCTATTTGCATGAATGCAGCAGAGTGTGAGGTCAGGACCGCCGAGAACCCGACGCTAGCACCTTCTTACCTTGAGATCCACTTCAAGACCCTCAGTTAATAGCGACGCGTACTTCTGTACATTCTTTAAGAGTGCTGGCTTTTCAAAGCCTGTGCCATGATGTGCACTTTCTCTGTGGAACAAGTGCGTACGTCTTCCTCCTCTCCACACCCCTCTTACCGCAAGGACACTCGACGAGCACGGACAAGCAAATCCGCTTTGTCGACTCCGATAGCGTCAGACGCCTTCATAACATGTTAGCGATCGAAAGTATCACCGTCGTAAACCGTAAACTTCGACTAAAGCATGAGTGCTGACAAGTGTCCTTTCTACTTGGCATTCGGGATGGAGCGTAGACGTGTAATTTAATTTCTCAAAAAAGAAGGAGGAAAAAAAGGGTGTCCTTTCATATTTCATCACCGACGCCATGGGAGGCAAATGTTAAATGCTGTTTAGGTCACCTCTGTTACGGCCTACGTGCAATCTATCTTCTTTTATCACTGTCAGAGATCCAGGGTCGGAGGACCACGCCGCTGAGAACACTGTCCCCTTTCTTTCTTTCTTTCTTTCTTTTTTTGCCTGGTTTTGTAGTTGGTTACAAATAAAAGACGGCAGATTAAAAGGAGAAACGGCATTACTGATGCTCAAAAAAAGGAGAAATGTAGGACAACCTGCACTGAACTTTCACAAGAATGCATATTAATATAAAAATACAAATGAGAAACAGTTCAAATGAAATCGTACACAGACTCTGTGAGATGTTTTTTCATCTCCATTTTGGGGTGCATCCTTGAAAACGTGAATACCTCACCGTTCTGTTATTTACTCTGTCAAGAGGTGCAAATGACTGGTTAGCGGAGCAAAGAGGCCCTCGGTCTCTGACTCCGCTCATAATTATTTCAGACCGGCGTGAGTGCCAGCCAGACTTCTGACTGATTAGGGCTCTTTCCCGTAACCGTTCTTGTATCCTCCGTTTCTGCCCAATCAACAAACCATAATGAGGACTTTAGCTAAAGACTCAGCCTTTGATTCTCTTTAGGGGGAATAACCAAGATGCCAGGCTGATTTATGAATTAAACATATTCCCTGCGAAATGTTGCTTAGTTATATTTTTTAGCATATTGTGGCTTTTCCCCCTCTTTCATTACACACTGCAGTGCCATAATGAAAATAGTTGTATGCAGAGCGCTGCCAGATTTGAACTCATATTCAGAAGCAAATTTATGACCTGCTCTGGTACGGTCACACACCCGCACAATGGACCGTACACGCAGTTATATGAGCTGTTTGAGCCGGAAATAAATGACAGCATGGCAGACGACATCTAAAAGCAGGCGAATGTCTTCACTACAAAGTGAAAAAAATAAAAATTAATAATTCACTTGTATAAAGATCACATCCATGTGTTCACTGAACCATCATTAGTCAAAGTAGTTCCAGAGAATATGGCAAATAAAAATAATATTCCAGTTTTGTGATAATTATTTAAAAATGTATAGCAGAGACTCAAATTAGAAATGTGCACACTGGGCTTTTTTAATCTACGTTTCTGAGAGGAAAAAAATAAAAATAAAACATGTAACCTTTATACGGCTCGGTCTACCTGGAGGCTGTCTGCTAGAGAAGGGAGCAAACAATGCGCTTTCACTGAAGTGCAAACACATCTGAAAGATGGGCCTTTAATAGACACTGACATGCCACTATCGTCCTGGAACACAGATCACATGGAGCCAGCTCATTTATAGTCATTTCCAAGAGAAAAACACAAAGCTCATCTATTTATAAGATACATTAAACAGATATGATCTAATTTAACTGCTAGAATATAAATAAATCTATTACACTTAGAGAACTGATTGCATATTGCTTTTTTGTATGTGTTTTAAAAAGGCTAATTTTGCTCAGGAAACATTAAGAATGTTAATAGTGCTTTAATTAGGATGTAAATTACTTTAATTGATTCTAATGAAATGTAATTTAATACTGTGTATGAGGTTTTTAAGAAAAATGGTAATAAATGAGAGCAGAAAAAATGCAGGTATTGATATCCCTTTACTTTTGAGCAACTGTCCAGTATTCACATAAATTATAAGAATAATTTTCAATTAATTATCAATTAAACAGCAACTATCACATTAGCTGCCATTAAATTACATAAATACCCAATTTTCCTTATGTTTTTATTTACATTAGTTAATATAATTACATATTCAGCTTACATAACAATTCAAAATCCAGTATGCATTAGATTTGTACAAGGAATTTTTTCAAAATAAATACTAATTTATTTAAACACCAGTACTAGTTTTGTAGCAAAAATGACAAACACTGAAGGAAAGAATATAGTGATGATTGGATCATCAGATTAGATTAAATCTGATTTTGTAATTTCATTTCAAAAGGATTTGAGACTTTTGCATGCCTTTAACGTCAATGACATATAACAGAATGCTAATAAATTATGTCTTGAGGTTTTGCCTTCATGCTAGAGAAGCGTGGCGACTGGCTGCCATGTTCACCTTTGCCCTTTTGGCTCTAGTCTACAATCTGTTCTGCTGATGAGTGCCAGCATTGTGAGCCCAATGACACCAGGCCTGCTGGAACACATATGGTCATTTCTATAGGGCCTGGCAGAGATTAATCCTTCATCGTCCTTGCTCTGACTATCATTCAAGGCTTTTGGACTCGGCCAGAACAGAGATTCACATTCACAGAAAGAAGGGGAGAGAGAAAGTGAGAGAGAGAGAGAGAGAGAGAGAGAGAGAACAGCCTTTGCCATTGGGAGGTGGGGAAGTGCATGGCACCGGCCTCTGTTTGAAAGCGTGGGGGTGGAGGAGCCGGTCTCTGTGCATCACGGATCATTTCAATCGGCCCACTGCGCCTCCAAAATTGCCTTTGGGGTGGAGCTATTTCAATGTTCTAGATCATTAGGTCAAATAAGTCATGGCCGAGAAATGGTGTCAGAGCCTGCAAATTTGCAAACCTTTTTTTTTTTTTTTTTTAACAAAACTGCAATGTACATCACTCTTGGTCTTGAAGTTTCTGAAGACGAGTCAGAGCTAGACATGGGCTTGTGAGTTTTGCCTAAAATTGCTCCTCACCTCGAGGACAGGGTTAATGACCTCATAGGTCTTCTGTCCTCTCAGATGCCACAGTGAGCCTCTGCACAATTTATATTAGCGTGACTGATGTGCAATGCAATACATCAACCAATTTCATACTCGTCTGGTTCTGTTATGATTTAAAAAATAAATAAATAAATAAAAACCCGGTGCACATCCGAGATGACTGCGGACGTACTGTATCTTGATGAATAATTTTGAAAAGGCTCCCGAGTGACACAACAGAAAAAGCTATCTCCCTGTTTTTTGTGAGTCCTGACGATGCTGTCCGACAGATATCCGTACACACACGGCTAAATATTGTGTGGAAGTAGCAGGTCCACGCAAGTCCACTTTAAATCAGATGTGTAGCAGTCTACATGCCCACTTTCCAATCCAAACTTTCACACAAACACGGCCTGCTCAAGTGTGTCTGCTCTCTGTCACTGTGCATGCAAATCTGCGTATGTGACACACAATGTGTTTCCAGTTAGCCCCGTGGCCACTTAGCCAAGGTGGAAATGAATCGTTTCACGAAAGTATCACTTCACACTTTATTATGGTTCCAGACAGGAGCTGGCAGGAGAGAAGGTGTGGCTCTGTGCCGCCTGGAAAAAACCGTGCCAGCTGTTAATAGGCTTAAGAGCAAAGCTTGCTGGCTTTCATCATGGCGGTGGGTCTGCGTGTCCATACCAGTCCACTGTAACACCAGGCCTCTGGTTTTCACACATATGTGTTTGGGGAAAAAAGCAGGGTGTGGATATGTCTTTCAACTTCTATTACAAAGTTTTTTTTGCCAGAAATACAAAAAAACAAAACAAAAAACTAAGTTAACTCTCTGAGGCATGGTGTGATCCATTTTTTACAGTGGGCTGGCCACCTTTTGCAACGAAAAAGCAAAGCCCGACGTTTGGCATTGCGGCCCTTATTTATTTTCAACCCTCTCTTCTTTCTTTTTTTTTACTATCTCCTTCATCTTTTAATTCATTTTTTATTGCCCGTGTGTGACTGCGGCCCATCTCTGGCCTGGACTCCTGCAGGGATATTATATTATTCTCCAGCGTAAATGAAGACACAGAATTTTTTAAAAGCACCTCCAGTCAGACTCCTAGATTTGTTTTATTCATCCTGGCCTGCCTCCTTTTTTTTCCCCTCTACATCCTCTTGTCAATTCTGCATGCAGTGCCTCCTGTGAAGCCGTACGCCGCTGCTCGTCCCATGTGGCCCCCGTGTCCCGTCTCGTCCCCCCAAACAATGCCACACACCTCTCAGTACCAAGTTTCATGCCGGTTTATTAAGTGAATTCATTGTCTGGCTTTTCTTCAAGGTCGACTTCATTAAGTGCACTGAGGAGCCGCGACGCACCTTCATCTGTATAACTGTATACTTCTTTTAGAAATGCAGACACGAGGCTTCGCAGGAATTTGCCTCAGCGTAACATCCATGAAAAGGTGTTTTTGTGTCTATTGACGTACCCCGGCTCAAGCAAAGGACAAAAAGTGGAAGACCACACAACCTTAACTGAACTGTTTATTTTTTAGATATAAATGTAATGATTCATTTAAATCAGTATCATCAATAATGGTATAAAGAAATATAACTAAACCCACAACTAAACAAACACCAAGGAGAGAGAGAGAGAGAGAGAGAGACTGACCAAGTCCACCATCTTGTATAGCTGAGGTGATCAACCTACCAAAGTGTTAAACATTTGTCTCCTCAAATTTTACCAAAAAAACAAAGAAAGTAGAAAGCTGTCACGTCCCTTTCTATAAGAGCATCATCTTCCTTTCCCAACATCCCTTCATCCTTGTAACCTCAGCACCCTCTACACATAAGTAAACAATTTTAAGAATAAAGGAAACACAGGACAGAAAAGGTTTAATGTAATCAGGAAGATTAAACTATGACAAGAATGCATGAGAGAGGGCATCAGCAGCTACATTACCACTGTCCTTGATTTGTCTCATATGCAAGTGATAAGGCTGCAAAAAAAACAAAAGCCATCTCATCAACCTTTAGTTGGAATTTTGAAGAGGCTCAGGATTGTGATCTGGTACAAAAGGAGGAGCAATAAGAACTGGAGCTGATAAACATGAGTAACAGTCAGGTGACCAGACGTGTTTTACTCCAGCCTTGAGCAAATATAGGGCAACAGGGCAACTACAGAAGGAAAAAAAATCACACAAAAACAACAGTAATAACCCACTAATCCGAGAACTCTCATAAGCTCTGCTTTTGTACAGCTGGATATTTTTTAATGGCTGAGATTTCTGCCTCAACAGGCCACACTTCACCTTTCCCCACCACTTCACCCAGGTATGTAACAGTGGTTTTAACAAACCCCAAATTTGGCTAGGTTGATAGTTATCCTTGCCCAAACCAGTCTGTCCAACAATGCTTTAATCCTGTCAAGATGTTCCTCACACAAAGCACACACAACCTGCTTCATTAGGCTTTGAAATGTGGCTGATGCTTTACACAACCCAGAACAGCATGGCCGTCTAGGCATAGTGACCTGAAGAGGTTAAAAAACTGTAAACTTCTGGAGCTCTTCTGGAAAAAGGAACTTGCCTTAAACCTTTCAGGAGGTTAAAGTTGCTAATTTTAACTTTTTCATGACAATCCTCCCTTCTAGGAAGTGGAAATGTTCCAGAATCACATCTACCACAGATACCTTTCTGACTTAGCAGGAGAAATTTAAAAAAGAAAATGTTGCTTAATGTAGTGACCACTCCAAATGTCCACATCATACTTATGTAAAGGAAAGACTATGAGACAGATTACGCTGAATAACACCAGTTAAGTGGATCTCCCATCACACATACAGCACTGACCAGAAGATAATGATTACAACATACTAATGGCTCACCAAAATGCAAAGAAATTCCAGAAGACACATTATGAGCATGTTATGGCTTAAACAAGTTGGTAGAATTTTTTTTTCTTGGGCATGTCCAGCAGATAATTTTGCTCTGAAGCCTGCTTAACAACAGAATAAGGACCAAAACCCTTTGGTCCACAATTCCACTAAAAGCAATAACGCCATAACCATAAAACCTGGATTGCTGGAAACCTGGTGTTGTTCAATTTTCTGGTCCAATATATATATATATAATGATCTGCACAAAGTCTTTGCCTAAACCCACTGCCATAGGCTAATAGATTTTGTGATAGTTCTTGGGACTTCCACTGGTCCTGAATTACAGCCAAAAAACAAGGCACTATAATTCCTTATGGTCATTAGGATTGAACCCTGTGTTTTCCTTAACAACTTCTCTGGCTGCCAGAAGTAGAAACCGGCAAGCTTTCCTCCGAGACAGCCTTAAATTCAGTGCAATTAGGACGGAGCAATGATTTTAAATGCTGATGAAATCGCTCCAATGCCCAAAGGTTCCGGGGATGTTACCCTGAGGATTTGTTATGCTTTAATGTGAAGTTGTTGGAAGACCTGTACAAACAATCTAGATATAAAATTAGAGCCTTGATCACTCTGTATTACTTTGGGGATTCTATTTGGGTCATTCTTCCCAAAGCTTTGCTCTCTTGCGTGCAAACCAAGATGTAAATCTGATTGATTTTCTTCTCAGTTATCTTTAGGCTCTCAATGGTTTTGAATTGGACCACCAAAATTACTTTATGGGTTAGTATATACTCATCAGAAAGTTTTGGAGTCCTAACCTTTTGCTCATTAATGTAAATGATAACGAAGCCAGGCCCGGGCTGTTTAATTTTTACTAGTATAAGAAGGTTACAGAGTCCTTCAAATAAACAGACATCAGATGTAGGACAACTGCTTCCAGCTCCATCTGTAACATCAGTAGTTCTTTCTGGTGTTACTTAAAAACTTAAACCCATCACAGATGATACAGAGATGCTTGTTAAAGGTTTAATTTTTACAAGGAATGACTCTTTCTCCAAACAAATTTGCTTTGAGGATGTATTTCTTAGTCTTCTTTAAAAAGCTTGGTATATTAAAATATTCATATATATATATTTGTGCATTGAGAAGCAAATCCATAGCTGGACACCGGATTAATTCCTCTACTACAGAAGCCATGATACTTCCCAATTACAACCAGAAGTCAACCACAACACAGAAGATTTCCTACCTGAACTAACAAACGGCACAAAACTGACTACTTACACTCACGGTAATCTGTTTAGACTAAATGATGTCACGTGTGATACTCCTCAAAATGTTCCAATTAAAAAAAAAGAAAAAAAAAAGCTGTACATTTCTAATTCATCCAAGACTATGTTTTAAAGCTGACGAGATCATCCAGAGAATCTCAGAGACACATGTGTCCTTACTGAACTTTTAATCACGGCTGTATTGAATCACATATCACTTTTCCTCCATTTCTAATCAACGTGAAGAAAGAAAAAAGAAACATAATAAAAATCTCATCACCAACAAAACGAGCGAGCGTTTCCCAATTTTTCCGACATCGCACTGCAGTGCATAGTGTCTCTACCTCTAGTAATACACTTGTACCATCAACGCATACAAGAGTTTGTAAGCTTGACCTTGACATTTAAAGGCCTTCGGATTTAGACATGTTTTCAATTACTGCGGCTGGTAAAGAAAAAAAAACCTTCCAAAAGTGCCATAAAAAGCGTCTCCCCTGTATATTTCCGAGGTCGCTGCATCTGCGTTTGACAGATACCGAGTGTAAAACCCGGCGCCGATTTCTTATTGTGTCCAATCTGGGGGTTGAGAGAAACAAAGATAGCTGTGGGAGGAAAATGCCTGATCATGTCCGACGGCGCCGAGCCATATCCCACATCGAGCGCAGAGCATCAACACTTGAGGGAGCCTGAAAGGCACTAATGGAAAGACCCTCTGTTGCTCTCCCACACACACACACACACACATATACACACACTCAGAGAGAGAGAGAGAGAGAGAGAGAGAGAGATGGAGAAAGAGAGAGTGGAAAAATGCTTTAATTTTGCCGAAAATATTGTTCCCAGCATGATGAGAAACTCAGAGTAAGGCGTTCAGAAACAGCTGTAATTAATGCTTTGATCTGGGATTAATTACGAACAAACCCGAATGTCGAACTGCTTTATTCGCCTTTCATAAAATATGCTTTCTATTCTTCGCCAGGCCTGTCTGGTGTAATTATGAAAAGAGAGGCGTATTGTGTGGAGAGCAGTCAAATCTATTTGACAGCAGTGCAGAGATTATTGCTCTGATTAACCATTAACTGATGAATTGTTCTCATGATCTGTTTCTTGTTAATTACGAAGTGTGAGGAGTTTAAGCAAACAGATTAACTAATTGGCATCTCGGGTTCGTCGTGTGCCAGAGGATTGATAAAATGTAAATTACCAAGCCGTTAATGAGCCTCTGCTTGGGCATCCCTGAAGCACTCGGATTGCCATGCCAAGCTACTCAACTTTTCCTCTCTTTGATTGATGGAGTGATGTAAAGTGATACTTCCTGATCTCATTAAGTCTTACCGATATCTGCTCTGATTGCATTTAATTTCGGGATCTTGTAAAAGCTGCCCGGAGTCATTATCACCAGCACTTTTCAGGGTTTTTTTTCAAGAGCGAGGTGTTAGAAATAGCTCTGCTAGGCTGTACCGTTAGCTTAAAGGTTAGAGGCCGAGCGTAGAGTGAAAAAGATACGGATCTTTCCGACGGAGAACGTTCTGTGTACGATTGACTTTAAGACAGAGGAGTTGGATCCAGAGGGCTTAGGTGCTGCATTAAAAAAATTGCATTAAAACATCTAGAAATATCTCGTTCACAGAGTTTCAAGGAGCTTTACGCTTTAAGTTTTCTGTGTCCTGCTAGTAAAGAAGCTGCTAAAACGTAAGTGATAACAGGAAGTTACTTGTTTCAGGATGTTCCATTAAATTACATTAAATGTAACTATAAATGGATAAACATTTAAAAATAATCAGAGACATAGGAAAGAATAAAATGCCTGATGTTGTTGACAAATAATAAATTCATCACACCACCACTTTGCTGCTTATTTTCCTATAACAGAACTTCCTTTAGTACTTTAAGAACAGAAGAAGCTCTACAGCACTAATGTTGTGATACTAGGCATCATTTCAGATGTCACACTTGCATGATGATAGACTCTGCGTAAATCCTGTCTGAGTGTGAAACAAGGCCTCGAGTGACGCTGATCCAAATCCATCTTCGGTTTAAAAATCCCGGACATGCCTGCTCATCGGCAGGTCACGTGAGTTACAGGTGTTCGGTCGATGCTGATTATGACTCCAAAACAGCTGCATGACATCAGCCTTTGAGGTGAGAAAAACCAGCTGTTACGTAAAAGCATAATTCTCGGGCGATTGATCAGCGGTGATGGGAAAGGCGCGAGGGTGCCTCCGGGGACAGGGGAGCTCCCAGCGACTCGTAATCAATATATCAATATGCATTTAAGGGCCGTGGCTCAGGCATTACTGAAAGCTCGGCTGGCATCGCTCTCAACAAATCAATTAACAAATGATACTCCGTTCGCGCGTGTTCATCATGCTTCTTCGTTTAACATTAGCCCTCTCGCCAGTCGGAGATGAGGACAGCTTTAATTCTGAGGATACTCCATCCTGCCTCAGCGGGTTCTTATCTCCAGCCTTCTGGCTTCAGCCCGGCTTTATTTATATGCTCCGTATGAGTGTATTTCCATCGGCTTCCTGATGGTGTACAATCAAAAAAAAATGTCAGCTTACATCCTGCATTGTTATTCAAATGGGGGCAAGACAATGGGGTTGATTTGCAGGCGTGAGGCTCAGAGAGGCCCGGCTAATCCTCTCTGGGCCACGTTCTGCTCCACAGGCCAGCTCATTTAGCAATATGGTGAGTCAGATAGCACACAGAGGCATCACAAAACACACTCCTGTCACCTCTCAGCAGCACTCAGACCCAGCCATGAACACACCAGGCATTAATACTTAAATAAGCATTGGGCCTATGAAGATTCTCAGTCATTTGACGTAACGCGGTTCGACTTACAGTGAAAATGCTTCAAGTTTATCCGAGTTCCAAAATGATCTACCCAGTGTGGGATAATTTTTTATTTTGGGCCTATATGAATTTGTGTAATTGTAAAAGGATGAGTATTTTTTGAAACACCGTTTTTGTTATTGGTTTAATGAAGTACGGTTTACAAGAAGGACATATTGTTTACGTGTGTCTGTTAAAGCATGAATAGTCTTTGTGTAGCTAATGAATTAACAGTAAGATTCTTAGTTTTGCAAATCTTATCAAAAACAGAGTCTACACAGCAGCGTCCATTGTGAATCCTCTAAAGTTGAAGTTAAAGTCAAGGTCAGGTAGTCTGCTCAGAGCAGTGTAAGATCCGTGAGACACCTGCAGCTGAAGTCTGGGAGAATCTGTGCACACTGATAAAAGTTTGGGGAAAATCAAGTTCACCCCAGGTCAAAGCTAAAACATATTCAAAATGCATCATTTAGCTATAAGCTTAGAATAACTAACATGGAAAAGGGATGGTGACTCTGACATACCCATGACGTCTTCTCAACATGAAAATGTTTCACACTGAAAACTTAGAATATAATGTAATAATAATACACTTAGAATATAATAATGTAATAATAATACACTTAGAATATAATAATGTCCTGGAAAGTCCCAAACTTTCCACAAAAGAAAAATATGTGGAGCGTTTTGACTTGAGGAGTTAGGCTGATGTCATCATGTGTGATAAGAACACACATGGATATAGACAATGAGCTTTTGAAACTGAAGTTGGTGGGATTGAGGAGATGTTCCATGTGAGCACCTTGTCATTTGTACTCAGGACTGACTAGAATGAACCTCATCTCTGCCATGATCCAGCCTGAAGTATTTGGCTTTTTTCTAGTTAGTTTAAGTCTGCTCATTAGACTGAGTTAGTCGTGTGGTCATTTGGAGTCAGATAGATTAGCTTCAGGAAAGTCTTGCTTTAAACTGAATTATTATTATTATTTTATTTTATTTTATTTTTACCGCACGAATCACCCTAACACCCTAATACTGTTCTCAAATCGATGTTTTAGGTTCTGCATAGCAAAACATTTAATGCTGCAACACACTTCTCTTCTGCAGATGTGACATCTATGACTGGCCAGTGTCACTGTGACGGACAGAGGAGATAGAAGATACCCCCCCACCCAGTCAGCATGGCTGGGTTTCACTCTCCTAAACTCTCAGGATGGTTGCAGCATCATCTTTATCACTAAGCAAAATGATTTTTTTCATTTTTCCAAGTATCGCAGCCTCCATCGTTTCTGACTCATATGCCATCCCACATTCTACACTCATGTTCTGACTTTCCTGACCTTCCACTTTTCTTATTTGGTCTCACTTCCTGTTTTTACTCTAATGACTTACTAGCTGCATATGTTCCTTATTTCCTGTTTGTGTATATAAATATAAACAAGACATGGGAGTGTGATGTGATCAAACCAAAATAAACACAACATCATAAAAGCACTAGGCCCGCAGCTAACTTCTTTAACAAGTTTAGCGGTTGTTAAATATAATTTTATTTATGTATTCATTGATCTGACTTTGACGCTTGTTGCACATTAAGCATGACTTATTCAAATTTACAGCTGTGGTTTCTGAAAATCATTAATGATTATGTTAATCAGTTATATAGCTATTGATTATAATTATAATATAAATTGTCTGTGCTTTAATTCCTCGCACAGACCGAAAGAGCTTTAATTCAGTATTAAAAAGTGGACAGAGCTTGTCTGACGGACATAAAAATACAGAAAAAAATCGGGGAATTTCTTGAATCATGTTGAGGTGAATGCAAAGGCAAGTTTAAAGGTAAAAAAAAGGCAAAATGTGGCTAAAAAAAGGTCTCATTTATCGGAATATTTAAACATTTGCATGTCACAAAAAGAGACTCTTTCCTAACAGTCTAAAAAGTAAAATAATGCCAAGTCTGACCTTTCAGCGAATCAAATAAGACTTGTCAAAGAGGATCCTTTATTTGCTGGCCAGAGTGAATACTGTTAAATACGCAGACTAAAATGACCTTGACTTTTTGCTATTCTGGTGTAAAAGGTCAACTTGGCGCACGGTATTTCGGTCCATGAATGAGGAGAGGAGCTAAACGGAATAAACACTTCCAGCTTATCAGAGGAAAAGGTGATAAAGCACATGACGCCTGATACGCTCTGTATGTGAGTGATGGTGACACACAACAAGCACGGTAGTACAGTACATCTACAACCAAAAAGAGCCAATCAGATCCAAATTACATGATGTACATGTGGTGCTGATGCATACATATGGATAATACATTACTAGAAAATTGCGTGCTCGACCAAGGGCGGGAAAGATTCCACCCTCCTGGAGTGGGAAATTTGGGCAGCACACACGGTTGGTTTTCAGTGTTCGTGGGGAGACTAGAGCGAAATTGCATTTCCTCAGCCCCCAAAGCAAATGAGGTCCAGGCGGGACTCAGCAGAGATTCACACTGCATGAATCCGCAATACATCAACATCAACATGGCAACAGCAGCCATACAGCTCCAGAAATTACATCCCCTCCCTCCATCCCTCTCTCCCTCCTTCCTTCCTTCAGTTTGGAAGAGGAAAAAAAAAACAAGCTAGTACCAGGAGCCAAATGAAAAGATTTGCTCTATGTGAGTGAAGCTACATGAGGGTACTGTATTTCATTAATCTCTGGAATTATACAAAACTATTCACTGATCGATCCAGGGCTAATTTTAAAACATGTATATTCATTTCTCCATCTAAGGAAGGAATACAGCGATAGTGTTAAACTTTGATGTTTACCTCGTGATGTCTGTGAGACGTCTTCGTTTCACAGTGATGTGTTTACCACGAGGTCTTCAGGGTATCTGTGCTGTATCTGTGTTTACATTTCTGCTCTGACTTTAGTGTTTATTTCAGCAGCCCTTTAAGTTCATGTTAAAACTACTAAGATATAGCAAGGCAGATTTCACTTGGCTGAAAGGTTTTTTTTAAGCTTATGTTAAAGCTTAAACCATTAAGGTTAAGTTTCTTAACAAAAGAAAGAAAGAAAGAAAGAAAGAAAGAAAGAGCATGTATTAAAGAAACAAATTAAAAAAAGAAGAAATTTATTTATTTAATTAACTAATTGTTATTGTATATATCATATATTACTATTTTAATTTTAGATCTTTATTTATTTATTTATTTAAAAACAAAAATAAAATTTTATGGAGGTGACGTTTGTTTTTTGTTTTTTTTCAATTAAGTTAATAAAATGTGTAATTTTAAGTGTTCACAACATCCCAGGTAACTTAATTATTTTACTAAATAATTCAACGTTCAGGTTTCCGGCTAAACCTGAACCACACGTGACACACTGTGGACTAAACATGTCCAGTCCCTGGTCAGAGAAATTAAGAGTAAAGTAATTCCTGATAAGAAACTCAAGCACCCCTACCCTATCCTTTACCTCGTATCTTTTTACACCAATATTGTTAAGAAATTGCACGTGTGTGGCAGTATGCTGTTTTCCAAAAACACGGACGATCCCCGAAAAAACTAGTGCGATGTAATTCATCATGATCAGTGATATCATATTGCCAGTTGATCCTGTGGTCTTTCTCATCTTCCTGTCTAACCCTGACAGTGCTCAATAGCATGTCCATCTACATTTAAACAATGAAACAATCAAGTAAGTAACAGCGCTGCGACAGCAAGTCAATACAACTATGAAAGATCTCCAATAATCAGCGCAATTAAAGGCGCGCAGTCTCGGGACCATCTGCCTGTCGTATTGACAGTGGCTGCTCTCAATCACGGGGTATCAGCCACAGAATAAATCATCACCCTAAATGAAAGCAGCATTATCATTGATGAACACATCACTTATGCCAATGTGGAGTCTCTTCTGACCTACAGCACGAAAAACACAGCTGACTGCAGTCACCAGTGACCTCCTAGTTCTCTTCAAATGATGCTTTTTTTAAATTTAGAGATGATTAGTGTTGGTGAAGAACATGATTAACAGTGGGGATTACAATATTGGCATTTTTTACAGAATAGTTTGCCAAAAGTCCACAACAGAGCAGCTCCTGGACTGTTCACTTTGCTCGGTAAGATCCCATGACAGTGATCCCATGATGATGCAATCGATGCAGAGCTGACTCGACACCAGTACCGGTGGACCGCTTGATCGGCCCGGTCGATTAATCAGGCTGATTTCAAGGCCATCTGCTTTGTCTGATCGGTAAGGCTGAATTCGTAGCTTGTATAGCTTATATATTTATCTAAAAGTGTTTATAAGTTTGCATCATTTAGTGAAAAATCATGATTCTAAAGAAAACTACAAACATTACAGCTAAATGAAATCTGCTGCTGTTTTATGAACATTTTTTTTTCTCAGGATGATTAGCTAGTTCATTTAAAAGTTAGCATGCCGCTTTATTTTTCAAGGTACATGTTTAAAAGTAAAGTAAATGTGTATGTGGGTATTTTCAGCTGTTATCATATTGTTATTTCAATGTGGGGGAAAAAAAAAACAGCTAAATCATATCGCCTCCCTCCTCAGTAAATTTCAGCATGGACATCAGCCAGTGATAAACCAGTACATCCAGGCCTCTCTCTCAGAGATGGAGCGGCTGCTGAGAGCGAGCCGTGATACAGCGTTACATCCAAACACATTAGTGAACCAGCAGGAGGAATGAATCTGCTCTCTTCCCCCCCATGCATACAGCATAAAGAGCATTTCCATAATGCTCTTTATTAGATTGTTGTGGCTGTGTTTTTCGGGAGGGGGAGGAGGAAGTGTACGCTGACCCCTCCAGCGCAGGCACTTTATGCAGACCCGAGGTCAGGATCGGGTCAGGGCCAAATTGGAATCATGCAAAAAAGGGAACGAGCCTCATGGTGTGCGGTTTATGTAGCAAATTAATTTGCACCGCAGCACAGTGATTGCTTTTGTGGTGCAGACACACATTATAGATGGAATAAAAACATTACAGCCACTACTAAACTGTTTTTTCTTTTTTATATATAAATTTGTCCCACACAAATACTAACTCTTTTACAAAAGTTTGCACATCCTTACAATAATATAAAAAGAACATTTTGTACTGACCAGACATGAGCTTTAGGATAATGAGAGTGAATAAAGAAAAAAAGTTTGAATGTGTGTCTGCCTCTAAATTCTTTCTTATCATCTGATCAATCATGAATTATTTTTAAATACTTATTTAATTGTTCCACGTATCACACGTCAAACCAGCTGGACACAGAGATTAACAGCTTTTTCTTTTTGACGACTTTTGGTTCCTCATCTCGTTTCATCATATTTATGCTTCCCTGCTCGTCTGAATAATTCACTGAAAGGCTGTTTAACAAAATTAACGAAAAAACAACCCACAGATCAGATCCTGTAATAATCCTTAAACAAAAAGGGACTTCTAAAGTGAAACAGTGAAACGCGTTGATTCAAACGAGCGTCAGCTGGGCCGTGCAGTGGCCATATGCCTGAGAGTCGTCTGTTTCGTACGTTAAGATATTTTAACGTCCAATTAAGCCCATTAACAGCTGATTAGCGATTGCCTTGCCTGTGGCAAAAAAGGGCCTCCCATCATTTGGGCAGCTTGAGCTGGCTGGCAGGGGAATACGAGTGACCGCAGATTAACAGGCCTGCTTTTGTCCATGCTGACAGGCGACATGAGAGGGCCACTCCTGTTTTATTAATTAGTCCCTTTGAAAGTGAAGCCACGCTGCTTAATACATTAACGCTTTTGTGTTGCTGCTCTTTGCATATGCTCGCCCTCTCCCTCTCTCTCTCTCTCTCTCGCAGGCTTTCTTTCTTTCATAGCGTGACCTTTGTCTGGCTGCTTACACGAAGCATCGCCGCTGCTTGCACAACCGTCCACAGAGGCTTTTGGCCTTAATTAAACACAAATGAAAACAACTGCTTTGAAGAGCAGAGGAAAAAAACTATCATGTCATATTCAGAACATTTTGTCCAGAGCTCCAGTATGCTAATCACGATTTCGGCTTTGTACTCTTTTTTTTTTTTCTTCATCTGCACATAGAGGAAGATCCTGTTTTTGTTTTGGCCATGACATGTTTATCTGTGACTCCAAATGATTGCTGTAGCGTTCGTATGAAAGCATGTTTTGACCGAAGCATATGAAAAGTACATTAGATTACATGCCCAAGCATAAGATTAAAGTCTGCTTTAATGCATTTCTAAATCCAATCTGATAGCGATTAGTTCTAAGCAAGATGTGATACTATAATAATGACATTTGCTACGAATGACAAAAACAAGATCATCTTCTGGGTCCAGTTTAAAGTACAACACTATTGAAATGTTTAACAACCTTTCAGATATTTTAGGAGACTTTCTCGTCTTTTATTTTTATCACGTCTGGGCTAGAGAGTAGTAACAATCCTTTAACAAAGTCTTTCCTTAAAAAGGAAAAGGCAGGTTTTATATATATATATACACTATATTGCCAAAAGTATTCGCTCACCTGCCTTGACTCACATATGAACATAAGTGACATCCCATTCCTAATCCATAGGGTTCAATATGACGTCGGTCCACCCTTTGCAGCTACAACAGCTTCAACTCTTCTGGGAAGGCTGTCCACAAGGTTTAGGAGTGTGTTTATGGGAATTTCTGACCATTCTTCCAGAAGTGCATTTGTGAGGTCACACACTGATGTTAGACGAGAAGGCCTGGCTCTCAGTCTCCGCTCTAATTCATCCCAAAGGTGTTCTATCGGGTTGAGGTCAGGACTCTGTGCAGGCCAGTCAAGTTCCTCCACACCAGACTCTGCCATCCATGTCTTTATGGACCTTGCTTTGGTCACTGGTGCACAGTCATGTTGGAAGAGGAAGGGGCCAGCTCCAAACTGTTCCCACAAAGTTGGGAGCATGGAATTGTCCAAAATGTCTTGGTATGCTGAAGCATTCAGAGTTCCTTTCACTGGAACTAAGGGGCCAAGCCCAGCTCCTGAAAAACAACCCCACACCATAATCCCCCCTCCACCAAACTTTACACTTGGCACAGTGCAGTCAGACAAGTACCGTTCTCCTGGCAACCGCCAAACCCAGACTCGTCCATCAGATTGCCAGATGGAGAAGCGCGATTCGTCACTCCAGAGAACGCGTCTCCACTGCTCTAGAGTCCAGTGGCGGCGTGCTTTACACCACTGCATCCGACGCTTTGCATTGCACTTGGTGATGTATGGCTTGGATGCAGCTGCTCGGCCATGGAAACCCATTCCATGAAGCTCTCTGCGCACTGTTCTTGAGCTAATCTGAAGGCCACATGAAGTTTGGAGGTCTGTAGCGATTGACTCTGCAGGAAGTTGGCGACCTCTTCGCACTATGCGCCTCAGCATCCGCTGACCCCGCCCCGTCAGTTTACGTGGCCTACCACTTCGTGGCTGAGTTGCTGTCATTCCCAAACACTTCCACGTTCTTATAATACAGCTGACAGTTGACTGTGGAATATTTAGGAGCGAGGAAATTTCACGACTGGATTTGTTGCACAGGTGGCATCCTATCACAGTTCCACGCTGGAATTCACTGAGCTCCTGAGAGCGACCCATTCTTTCACAAATGTTTGTAAAAACAGTCTGCATGCCTAGGTGCTTGATTTTATACACCTGTGGCCATGGAAGTGATTGGAACACCTGATTCTGATTATTTGGATGGGTGAGCCAATACTTCTGGCAATATAGTGTATATAATAATCAGTCATTGGGTTGTATGAGAAAGCAGTTATTATTACCACTGTGAAGTACCAAAGTGTTTTATTCCCCTTAAACTGCAGCAATTAATTCAACAATATAATATACCTTTTATCTTTATCATTATTTTATCATTAACATATATATATATATATATATATATATATATATATATATATATATATATATATATATATATATGCTTCATGCAGTGGAAGTCCTGTTCTTACAAAAAACTGCAAAGACAAATGAGGTATTTTTGTTTTAATCGCTTGTGTTTTAATTTTCATTGATTTAACAGGGAATGTATATATCTCAGACACTTCTGAGTGCCCTTTAACGGATAGGTTTGGTTGCTAGCAAATAAGTAGACCGTGTCACGGTGTCCAGAAGTCGAAGACGCAGAAGTATTTTGGCAAAAAGGCGCTTGACAATAAAAATACAGAGCTTTAGAAGTGCAGTACGTGTTGAGATCTTCAGGAGGAAAGAGGAGGAAAGTTCGCACCCATCATTCAAAAGCGCTGTTTGCTGGGCTTCCTGTAAAAGATGCAATGAACTGTAAATTGGTTGACTGTTTGCTTGAGCACTGTCACACTATTAGAATTAAGGATGCCTCATTTCCACAGGTGAGACACTTCAACAGTAATGGACATCACGTTAATGACATCTCTGTTAGCATTGCTAGTTGCTATGGCAGCATGTGGCAAGTAAGAAAGCGTAAGAGGCATGAACTCGCTTCCTCGTCCTCACTCTCAGAACTTTATCAGTGCGTGGAATAAATATTACGCTTATATAACACCAACTAACTGAACATGTTTTCACTCGTGTGGGTTCATAAGCGTTAGAGAACACATGATAGATCAGATACTGAAAGCTTGAGCATTAGAGGATTATCCGACATTTACTTTACAAACACAATAAATGTAATAGAAATGATGAAGTATAAAATATTAATACAATCAAATCAATCAACCAATTAAAAGCAACTTCGATTTTTTGAAATTGCTTACGGTTAAGTCAGAATTGAAGAAATACTGTGTACATCACCTTGTCCAAGGTCTGCTGTTATACTAACGTTAATATTAATACTACTCAATACTCATAATAATACAAAAGATCAAAGAACAAAGCTGGTTTAAATTGTAAAAAAAAAAAAAACATCTCAATGAGCAAGCAATTAGGTCTCAATGCTTTCATGAGACCATGGATCAGCTCAGTATACTGCAGCACAGCTACAGCATCTCTACCACCTTAAATGTCACATCATTCCTGTCAAAAAGGATTTCATTCCAAAAAAAAAAAAAAGAGATGTGATGATAATATTACGCTTAAACACAACAGAATTAGAAATGGTTTGCATGAAACTGACCGCCTGTGGTGAAAAAACAGCGAGAGAAATCCAAAAAGTAACAGTATTACGCTGGGAATATGGCAAAAGGTGTGGAAAACAAAACACAGCAACGAGTGCAGTGTCCCTAAAGATACGTCCCCTCCCTTTTCCGAGCGGTGAAAAGCAGATGCATGGCGTGACCTCGAAAGAGGCTGGAATATCAGCGCTGGATATTGCCGAGGTGAGAAATCAAGGCAGAGAGAGCGAGCCACCGTAGGTAGGAAATTGACTCGGAGGGGAAGCACACCTGCTGTTCATGTGAAGCCCAAAACCTCTTTGTTCGAGCTCTGACCGGCCTGCGATCACATCAGCAACAGCGGGATGTGAGCCGTGCTGAGGAAAAAAAAAAAAAAACTTTCTTCACTGGCTGTTAGCAGGACATATACAAATCTTCATGAAAATGGAACAGGGTGAGATCGGTTAAAATCTACCTGTGCTGGTTGTCATTGCCTTTATAAAAAGCAGGCTGAAGGTCTCGTGCTCAGGGTGGTTTGGCTCTGTCACTAAAGGCCCATTTCAGAGCCAGCAGCAACAGCAAGGCCTTCATTATTTTGAGCAACTGTGGAAACTGAAATCCTGTCATATACCACACTCTGATTGATCACTGGCCAGGAGAAAACACCGCCTGCAATATACAGGGTGTATAATCATATAGAAAAAAAAGGAAACATGATTTTTTTTTTTTATCCTTGGATACAAATTTAAAATGTAAATGTTAAAGATTTGGGGAGTTGAAAAAGAGTCTCACGTATGCACTCCGGGGTGGGGGGGGGGCGTATTTAGAGGTTACGCGTATGAATCATTTAGTTGAAAAGACTTCGATTTATACCCTACGCACATTAAAGGTAAATCTGAATAACAACCGGTGACGAAAGGCTGGTTTAAATTCGTAATTTTCCAGACGGTGGAAAACAGTGTTTGAATCCAAGCCCCATGACACACCAGTGGTTCAATGGGTTTTGATTAATTTCTTCTGGAGTTATGTTTGAATAATACATTAATACTTTCAGAATCATGGGAACAGAAAAAGAGACGGATGACTGTTTTAGACCGCAAGATCTACAAACTGCTCATATTGCATCGCTATCAATATATTAACCCCTTTAAGTCCTGGCTTAATATTAAGTTATATGGCTTACAGTACAGTAACATCTATGAATTATTCATTAAGTACAATAAAACAGAAACAGGGATGTAGCTATGTGAGTGAGGAGTGTATAATAGTATATAACAGTGTGACTAGACATAACAATAACATTTCAATTTAATGTCTCGATTTAATTTAAATTCACCGAGATCTAAATTTTGCATGCTGTAATTAAACACAGGTTTGTGAGGACCGCTCGACTCGTACGGCTCGCACAGGTCTAATCGGATCTGATCAATCTGCCTGGCAGGAGAAAGGTTTACTCTGTGTGTGTACGCCACTGCAATAGTCTGCGGCTCAACTACAGCGAAGTAGAGAAACAAACAATGAACAACCATAATCTGGGGCTTGAATCGCAGGTCACCCGGGGCCGCTTGCGCTGCCTCCCAGTAAGTGTTGTGGTGTCAACTCCTTTACACACTCGCCATTCATCTTAGCCAGGCAACCGGATTCTGCGGCAAAACAGAAAGAAAGAGGGGAGGGCGAAGAGAAACAATGGCTTAACGTATGTTTAGGGAAATAAATGAATTCTCTAGCCAAAGCGCTCGTCCCTCGATGCCAAATTTTCTGACACCAAATAGGTAACAAACGAAGCGGGCGGGGCGGCTGGGGAGCGAACGTTTCCTGATCCGAGTGCCCTGTGGACCTCAGCATCTAAAGCGCAGGCATTATGGTGAGTGTGGCCAGTCACAGGAGAGAGGCCCTAACACAGGCCATTTTGCTGTTTTACCTGAGCAGGGAGGGATCGAGGGAGGAGAAAATGTGATTCGTCCTCTGCTCTCTTCACGGCCCATGAATCAGATCACGTACCATTCCTTGCCTGAGGCCTTCTCATGCTGCTGTCTCGGCTGAAGGTGCGAAGCTCCGCTGTGCCTCTCTCTCTCTCTCTCTCTAAGCCCGACGTGTCTACCTCAGGAAGGCTGAGCTGAATTTTCCAAGCAACAGCATTTGAATCCAAACCCCATGACACAGGAGCAGGGTTTTTTTTTTTTTTTTGTTAATTTCTTCTGTAGTTGCATTTATACTTGCAGAACTGTTTAAAAGACGACAGTTTAAGGGCACTTGAGGAAACGGAAAAGTTCTGCTAGAACTAATGCACTATATACTACACCTATTCAAACCTCTCTGAAACATTAAACGTGAAACAAACAAAATGAAACTATATGTAAGCAGAGATTAGTACGAAAACTGATTCAAGACTACTTTCTGACAGATATTCTAATTATTCATTTTGATAGCAAAAACAAATAAAAAAATATACATACATACACACATACATACATACATACATATTAGATTATTTTTCCCCTACTGCCTCAGGTGCTAACATTATTTCAAGAGAAGAATGGCTCTGGGTTTTTCGAGGCAGCTGATTTTATTGATAATCCCACTCTATCATTTCAAAGGTCCTTGACTCCTCCTGAGCCTCTGACTTCATTTCTCTCAGCCCTTGTCTCTGGCCTCATCGTCACCGTCCTCCAGAATGCGTTCCCTTCTTCCCCCTGCCATCATAAATTAAAGGCCAGTGCTAGCCGGCATGGCAGCTGGCATAATTAACCATGTCTTCACACTTCTCTTACACACACTTCTCTTTGTTCCGCAACACTCGGGGCCCGGCGCGTCTCGGCTTACGCTTAGTCACAACATGCAGGAATGTAAATGGGAGTGAGTCATGTAGAATGTACATGTGTGTGTAGTGTGACCTCTCTGCTCCGGTCCTTTAATACCAAAATATATCACATAAGACACTGAATTATGACTTCCATGTGGTTTGCAACCTGAGGACTTTTGCATTACTACATACATATAAGCATTATCCTATTTAATATTAATAGCTGTTACCTTTCAATCATCGAAAACCCTTTATCGATGAACAATTTACATCATTAGATATATATTAAATATTCAGCACATTCAGTGGTCACAATAACACTGACACTCATTTCAATTCTGTAATGTAATTAACTGTAATTAAAATGATTACCACCTCCTTATTTATGCGAATAGTTATTACACAAATTGTAACACGCTGTGTTTAAAAACCTTCCCGTTCGAAACGTGTCGTCTTTGCTGTTCTGTGAGAACCAGAAGGTCGTCGTCTTGTTAAATTTCCAGCAGTTCTAATTTCCACGGTCTACCTATGCCTCCTATTGGTCTGTTGCATTCAGTTACCCGACATGGCTTGCTGAGCTCAATCTCAGAGGGAAGAATGGAGAAAAGAGAGAGAGAGGGAAAGAGAGAGAGAGAGAGATAGACAGAGAGAGAGAGAGAGAGAAAATGTTAGAGAGGAAAAAAAAAGCACAGAGAGAGAGAGAATGAGAGAGAAGGAGGGAGTGGTATGACTGCTACAAATGTTGACCGTTGTCTCTTTACATGAATCTACACATTAAGTGCAATAAATGAGACTATTGTGCTGCACAGAATTGTGGCTGATTCTGTAACATCTGTTAAATGCGTCGGTCCGGAAATAAAGGCGTCTGCTCTTGATAACACGTACCTTCGTGTCCACATCCTTATCCTTTATATCTGCATGCACAGTCTCTGATGCCTTTATATTTATGATACCAAAACTATGTGTTTATTACCTTCAAATATATTACACGGGAAGAAAAAAGGTGCTAATCATTAATCCTGAGAACATACCTGGCTTTAAGCATGTTTGTGAAAAATGTTCTCCTGGTGATTACTATTTCATTCGATCTCCCTCCTAATCTGGCGTCTGCTTTCTGCTCGTATGAATGCAGTAATGCGTTAGACTTTGACGTTTCTGTTACACTGGATTAGCAGGCCAGACATGGAGATGGATACAAAGGCACGTGAGGAAGTAGAAAATATCTCATAAATATATGTAAACATGCATCAAGGGTTTTGTAGGAAACAGGAAGTAACGCATGCATACACACACACACATACCAGTAATGCAAACACAGGTGTGACAGGTGTTAATAATCGTGGGAGGTCGAGTGAGCAGCTCAGGGGAGGGCGATTATGCAAATATATGATACCGTGCTACTAAGACATTTTCACAGTGTGCGATAGGTATCACAGCTTCTACTGAAGCTGGCAAGAAGAACAGGTGAGACACAAAATATATATTTTCATAATATAATTTAATATCTACAAAAATATTTGCCTTGGTGGGAATAAAGCGTTTGGGAGAAAAAACATGTTTCAATGACCAGCAGGTATTTGTGGAGTTCTAAAAAGTATTGAGGATATCTGTGCTGAAATTCTGTAAACAAAACATCAAACTGAATAAATAAAGATGCTAATTTATTCAGTGATATGTTAAATAGAGAAAATAAACTGATGTAAATGATGCATTGCCGTGCAAGTTAACCAAAACTGTGGTTAAAAAAAGTTTCTGTGAAGAAAACAAAATACATTACAGATTTTATAGACTGGGATTCAATTAATATTTTAATTGAATCCCAGTCTATGGAGGATATAAATCGAGGATATAAATGGAGGATAGAAATCGTGACATCTGAAGCAAACAAAGAAGAAAAAAACAGCATACTAACAAGCTTCTCGTTGACATGTGAATGGAGAATTTAAACATATTGTGGTGTTTAAGTTTCACATAAACAATTCATATAGAATGAATTCATTCAGATCGACAAAGAAAATCTACATATCCGTCATCATACCACACACAGTGAGTCTAGCGAAGTGGTTTCTATATGATTTCACATGCAATCTCTGATATATTACAAGTAATTTCCACAGTACCTAATACAGGACCAAGAACCGTATCAGGAAATGAATGAAGAATGACTCCAGCCTATAAGAAGGCATGTACGTCCAGTATTCTTGCCTGAACCTGCATGCATTAGCGTAGTTATAAATATTGATGCGTGCTACAAATGGCAGCGTAAATGTATAGCTTCAGAGGGATTAGCATGTTTAAAGAAATGAAGCATGTAATGACAGGTAGTTTCACCTCCATTACTGCACACTCATCACAATTCCTCCATTTCTGCTCTTACGAGGCGCACATCAAACATGCAGCTCTCTCTTTTTTTGTTCCACATATCGGAAACTGAATAAAGCCCCTTTCAATAAAGCTTGACTCCGAGATTCACAACAAAGTTCTGTGAGGCAAATGACCCTCCCATTAAGCGGCAGAGAAGGAAAAAAAAAGGTCGGGCACCATTTCACATTTACAACACAAGAAACTTTTCTGAAATTCCCCCACAATCCCCTCCCTCCTTCTTTCCTCCCACGATTTCCATTGGTAATGAGTGAAGTATTTGTCGCTCTCTGCCAGGGCGGTAATTAATGTCCATGGTTTCAAAGGCGGTTCATTTTAAACACTCATCCCAGCCAAATCCCTCTTTCTCAGCTGAAGCGCAGCTTCTTTAAAGTGTAATCCTACTATTGTTGAACCTGAACAGAAGGTGAGAGCCACCGAAACAGAAAGAGAGAGAAATGAAGAGGCGAGAGAGAGAGAGAGAAATTGGAAAGGGGGGGTGAGGGTGGTGGTGGATTTGAGTCATCAGAAATGAAGACAGGGATTCTGTGCGACAAATTTGATTCCTTTTTGTTGGTGCGTACGGCCGTCCCAGCGTGCTCATCCCTCTCCGTGCGCTGGTCCAAGCTGGACAGGAAACAGTGCTTTTAGCACTCAACCTAACTAAACTTACACTTAGCATATGACCAGCTGAAGTGTATTGGATTTGGGAACAGTTAGTCAATTGTTTCTGGTCCCTGGGTGGCAGTTTATGGTAATGTTTGCATCAATACGACACAAAAGCCACCGAGCTGTACGGAGCACATCAAGGAAATGAAAGACAAGGCTGCCTTTGTCACTTCAGTGCACTATAAAGGAGGGATTTGGAGGCAAGGGCCACCGATCGCTGGGGAGCAACAAAATGAATGAAGTGTAGAAACGCCTAGGCTTGATCCTCTCCACTGGAGGTTTAGAGACTAGCTAATAGGCCGGGCTGCACTCGGGACAGAAGATATATAACCCAGACACGTTTGGGCACCGCGAAAGGTCAGAAAAGGGCAACGCCGAAGAGGAGGGATGATAGGGAGCCTGTCATAAAAACCCCATTCTAGGAAGAATGACTGACAATCCTTGTATGCCATTAGATAAAACATTTCTGATTAGCAGACCTTTCTACTCATCAGGTGAAAAATTTATAAAAAGGTCAAGTCCGAGGTGAGATCGATACACTATTTGAATTCTGATTTTACAGCAATTAAACAACCTTCAATACATAACATGTAATATACAATATAAAATATAGAAAATAATTCAAGACAAATTCAGAAAAATCTGTGCATGGACAAACAATGACAACAATTTTGCCTAAATAATTTGGCTTACAATTTGTTAGCAATTTAAGCTTGTTTAATATGATATTATGTCAAATATTTATGGCATCAAGGATCAGAGTTTGTCTGGTGATACATGCAGAAGTCTATTGAAACATTAATGAAATGTAGAATAAATATTTTAACACGTACATATAGTTATCACAAGAATATATGTCAAATACAGCAGGATGCCTAATGCAGATATTTTCAATATATGAATTAAAAGGATTGAAGAAGATCTAGAAAGATCTGATCTTATAAAAGGCTTTACATGTCAGAGCTTAATAAATCTGTATAGTGCTTTTATTATTAAAATAATTTAAAGATAAAAAATAATTATTATACTGATGGTTTAATCTGATGGCACAAGACACTCGAAATAAGCAAAATCCTAAAGTGCTTAGTAAAACCTCTTCATAGAGAATAAATACTTGACTTAATAATGCAAAATCATTCCCCATCCCTCTTTCTCTCTCTCTCTCTCTCTCTCTCTCTTTTTCCTTGTCTTTCTCTCTGCCATCTTAGAGACGCATTCAGAAATACTAATTGTGCCTAAAAGCAACAAGAAGATCCACCAATCATTTTTGGAGAGAGAGAGAGAGAGAGAGAGAGAGAGAGAGAAGGAGGATTGAAATGTGAATTTCAAGGACATCTGAGCACTGGGCTGTCATCATGGTCCGATTCACTGCTTATTTCTCTGATATGCATCTCCTGACCTGTATATAAAATTCATAGTTTCACAAGTGACATGAGCGAGCCTTGGGTGAGCGAAGGGGAGGGTAGAGGGAGGCAGGTTTCTTGACCCTGGTCACCATGGCAACCGCAGGGCTGATGGGTAGTAGCAGGCCATTTTCGCCACAGGAGGAGCGGCATGAGGAGGCCCGCTCGTAAGATTGATATGTTTACACGGAAGCTCAAACGTCTCCAACAGGCCCTTGTCTCTGTCCTTCGTAATCATGTTAATGAGAGGAGGAGAAGGCACCGTCGTTAAATGAGAAATAAAAACAAACAAGGTGATGATGGATAATAAACTAAATTAAGTGCATCCGTGTCTTTAATTACAGGTTAATACTGAAATATTGCTGCAAATTATAAACCGGAAGAGAAATCCTAAAACATGACTATCACCAAATATAATCTGATTACTTAATGTTTCAAATATTCAGTAGTACAAAATGAAGCTCAAATATTTTAGATGTCAGAATTATTCCAATGCATAATATACAATAAACAAAATAATAAATTCCAACCAATATATATATATATATATATATAAGTGAGCTTGCTCTCTTTGATCACACTATAAAAATATAAATACAAATATATTTAAATATAAATTACAGCTTCAGTGCAACTCACATCTCTTAAAATATTATATATATATATATATATATATATATATATATATATATATATATATATGTAAAATAATCGAAAATAAAATATTTTATTTTATACAACCTTTATATTAAAAAGGAAAATCTGATTTTTTTTTAAGTCTATTTTACATAATCAAATCATTTAGGTTATCACCCACATTTAAGGTCTTTAGTGTCTAGTGCATTAAATAGTGCACTAAAGAGTCTCTCTGGCAGGAAGACGCCTATGGAGAAGATTAGGACACCAGTGTGGCATTTTATTCACACCATAATTTGGGCAGGGATTTGCTTAACCACACGGTGCTCATCTCAGAGCGGCCAGCTGCAAATTCCAGGTGGCAGGTCATAGGCAGTAATTTCAGATTTTAATAACAATCCCTCTCCTCCAGCCGCTGCCGGATTGAATGAAAGCATAAATTGCTATATCTGACCACTAGTACTTGTTAAAGCCTCTGGCAGCTCTCTCCTCTCATCTCGCCATCTCGCTGTACTCCTCCCCCCAGCTGTATTAATGATACCAGGGAAAGGTCACATGAAAAATGAGTGACAAACAAATCAAACCGTATTAGCTTGTGGCTTTGTTATCAGTAGATGGCAGAGATGACAGAAAAAATTCTGAATCCTGAATAATTCTCTGCTGCATTTTTGCTGGCTCGGCAAGCTAGAGGGAGACAGAGAGAGAGAGAGAGAGAGAGAGAGAGAGAGAGAGAGAAAGGGGAAGAAAGAGAGAGTGAGGATGAGGGGAAGATTCACACTGTGACTGTTTGTCTCCTCTACTGACACTGGAGGAATCATAATACGCATTAATGATGGTGTGTGTGCAAGTCTGCAGCCAAGAGCAGTCAGTCACTTCAGCTCCCACGAGGTGCCGCTGATTTGAAACACACACACACACACACACACCTCCCAAGGTCAGGCTTTAGCCCCCTTGCCAGACCTTCGCCTAACAACAATTCATGAGAATAAATTACAAATTTAAGAATTCAGAAACAATCAGAGGCAACTTTCGAACGGATTAGTTTTACACCGCCGAGTTCTGATGCTCGTCTTTCCGAGTGCAAATCATCACAGCGCAGCCCGGGTCGAAATCACTCACGTCTACACCGAGATGAGAAAAGTAATATTAAAAAGCAAGAGCAATGGCCGCCTCCTGCGCCTCAGACGGATGTTCTCCTCCAAAATGAATTGCTCTAGATCTTTCCGTCACCCCGTGCCGTTTCTTCATTGTTGTTTACAGTACGCCGCAACGTTTCCACACGCGTAAACAGATTCATGAGAATGCAAAAGCACACAAATATCTTCTCTCATCTCTGCAGCTTCACAGGTGATTGTATGCGACGTGTCCTTCACAGAGTGCCCTGCGTGGAGCTACGTTTTCCTTTTTCAAGTCGGTCCCGATTGTTTTGTTTTTTTTTAGACGGTTTGAGGCGTTTAGGCCCTGCTCTGTGGACACGGTCTGTGCAACAGCATGTGATTACACTAGAACCGGGGCAGGAGAGGACATTTATGGCCCAAGATCTCTGATATGAAACCTTCATTCCATAGGTGTCGGTTTATGGAGAGCCGTGATTCATTGTCGGACAGAGTTACTGTGCGGCGGACGAGTGCAGCTCCTCGAACACTTCCTGAATCTTTATGAATGAAGGGATGGAAGAAGAGAGAGGAGGAGAAGAGAGGAGATCATCAGGGTTAAATGATTAATTCCTGCTTATGATCTAACTGCTGAAATGAGTGTGAGCCTCATTAAAGGAATACTCCACATGTTTAGTCAAAATTCACTAAATACAGTTGTTGAATAAAAGAAATAATAATAAAATAACATAAATATAAAACTAATTGTCTCTGTTCTTAAGAGATTTAACACAACTTTACCAAACACTGAAGCTACACAATGAAAAAATCCCCCTTAAATATTGAGCTTAATTCCTAAAACCCACTAAACTCTCAATGCTTATTGGTAGAAATTTTATAACAAATAACACACATTAAAAAATGAGAAAAATAGAGATTTGGTGGAAAAATGCTGAAACATTTTTATGCCATAGTATATGCAATATAGTGAGTCAGTGAGTCAGATCGTTTGGCTCAGGTCACCAATACGAATCGACTCTTTTGAATCTCAAATGATTCACTCCTTTTTCTTCCCCCTAGAGCAGATAACACTATTTACATTATTCTTCTTTGCCTAATTAAGGCTTTAATTGTTTTGTAAATCTTGTAATTATAAAAAAAAATAACATTACATTACATTATCTAAAATCTATTTAAATAATTATTAAAAAGAGAATGGTGCTTTGAATAAATGGCATTGTCCGTGCTTCGTCTGTGCGTCATTAAGAAGATTTCTGATAAATACAGTATCCTACGGGCATAATTAAATCTACACAAAAGTGCTCGATATGTAAAACACCTCTTGAAGTTCTCCTAATCGAGTTGATTTATAGAAATCATAATTTGATATGGTTCGTATCCTAACTGTGTGAAGTCTTACATTCAAGTGTAAACATGCATAATAGAGTAACCGTGTATATGGCAGAGCATATATCTTCCTTTACTACTAAATTAGAGTGTTTTATTCAGACACACACACACACACACACACACAACACCAGCAGTAAATAGAGATTAGGTTGTAAAACTCTGGCTTATTCCTTTAAAGCTAGTAATCAGTAGCAGACGCTGGTGGGTACTTGGCATAGATGCTAACGAGGCATGTGAGACCATGCATACTTGATGGATATTACACATTAAAAAAAAAAAAACTCCTGTTGTATAATTACAGCATATAAAACACTGATTGGACTGAACATGACACTAAAAGCAACCCTGAAATAAAGCGAGGCATCACGATATTACAGTCTGCTGAAATGAGCCTGGATAAGAAACTTCTTCTTCTTCTTCTCAAATAACTCCTACATTCACTCGAGCTCTAAAAAAATATGAGCAGCCTCAGCAGGGGAGGTTCATTAACCCTCTTATCAGCATATTGCTAAAGCTAGAGAGTGATAACTAAAGGTCTCTGTCCCTCTTCACAAACATGACAGTCAGATTTAACACCTCTCAGTGAATTAACATCAGAGAGGCACAGCATGTTTGCTTTTGGACTGATCGCCTTATTAACTATAGCTAATACACTAATTGGACTCGGTGGACTAGAGTGTAATTACTTGTTATAATTACTGAAGCGGTTTATAATTTGTTAAGGTCAGAAGCGAAGAGCTTTTCAATTACACTAACAGCTGTCTAACCTGTGTGCTTAATTTTCGATAAGCATTTCGGCTGTTGTTTAAAGATGAGCATCGTATCCAAGGCTGATTAACTGCCATGTGTATCTAGCAAAGAAACATGCAGGGATAAAATAAAGACTTTCTAAGAATAGCATATGGAAATTAAACATAGAGCATAAACCATAAAGAAAACATATGACTTTTATTTTCATATATATATATATATATATATATATATATATATATATATATATATATATATATATATATATACACACAGCTAGAGAAAATTAGAAAATATCAGACTGTCAATGTGAGTTGATACCAGGATTTAAAAAAAAAAAATGCCAAAAGTAGAGATGACAAATCAGTCCAGTGAAGAGAAGTGGCCCTCAGACAGGGGATGTCATTTGTCATGATTGCCATTTGGCTGCACTCCCCTCACCCCGGCTCGGCATCAGATGAATGGTACCTTGATAGCCATTAATTCTAAATTATCCAAATTTGCCAAACTGCGTCCCTGCATGTGCGTTGAAATTAAATTTATCTGTGCTTTGCCCCCTCCCCTACTTCTTTTCTGTCCTCCTCCTGATCTGCACAGGCTGACTCTTTCAGAGAACGGAGGTGGAATTAGATTTGCCCCCTGCACAATACACACGGGCAGAGCATCAAAAGCCCTGAGCCTGGTGACATTTTGAAATGTTCATCTCTCCTCATTCCAGTTCCCTATTTGGAATGAATAAACTGGCCAGTACTGAAAGAGTGGCAGCTCCATGGGTTTCGTTTCAGCCACGGCCTCCTCCTCTTCCCTCCTCCTTTCTCTCGTCTCCCTCCCCGACCCCCCTGAGTCCAACCTTTAGGCCATCGAGGGGCTTTGTTGGATGGGGACGCAGCTGAGTTCACACACACATACACACACACACACACACACAGACCCCTGCATAATCCTGGAGGTAATTAAGCCACAGCTTCAAGGTTCCATGGACACAAGACAATTCAGCCTAATGAAGTATCGATCGGCTACAGCCGAAGTAAAACAAGTTGACATTCATTTAGAGGAGGTATTGAGAATACACCACAATGCCATCCAAGACATAAAGCCTCAACGACACAAATTTAAATCATATGAAAACAATGAGGCCTCAATTATGTTACCTCTGGTAATCAACTGAACGGGAAGGACTGTAAAGGAGGTGCATTTCATTAACTGAATCGGAGGAATAATCTATAAGGGTGATTGCATGACTGGGGTGTCAAAATATGTCTTCAGTGATATTGCATGTGTGAATATGAATGTAAAGCAAAGGTAAAAGATATTTTAAACACTTAAAACATTCAGAAAATCTACAGCACAGTGTGAAAAACAGCAAAACAGCTCGCCTCAGCCTGCTACAGTTACACCGTACCTTCAACTCTAATCTTTAAATTAGTTAGAAAATTATATTTTCGTGTTAATGTACCAATCCTTAGAATGTCTTTAAGCTTGCAAAAGTTTGATATTTTATTTCCCGTGACGTTCACTCATTCACCCTGTTGCATGAACACATTCACCACTATAAATGTTCCACTTGTTCAACAGGAAGTGACATCATCCAAATTTCCTGAAGATCACGGGAAAAAGGAAAAAGATAACCACATGTTGTGAATTTGCTACTTCTATTCAAATCTGATACTCATTTATGAGGAAAATGGAACCGTTGTCTGCAAAGAAACCTTGAAAATGAGATATAGTTCCTTGAGATGAATAATAATTATTTGAAAATAATCACAATAAGCATTTCATCTGTTAAATTTCGCTAAATAGTGCCTTAATTGTTGAATAATCTGTACTTAGCTTTATATGTTTGAATATAAAAGCCAACAGAGGCACAGTGAGGTGTGTTCAGTATCTTCTGTATTTATTATTTTTCAAAACCAAGACACTAAAATGATTATATTGTATTAATAAAATTGGAACAGTACAGGTAGAGTCTATCAAAAGCGGTGGATGGTCTTCATAAAATCCGCAATTATTCCTCGGCAGAGTGTCCTGACTGATTTACGTGATCGTATCTGTCACGAGGCAGTGTGCAGCATATAATATTATTGCTCTGATGAACAGTGATCAAGGAGCAATTCCTTTCTGACTTGACCACCTTCTCGAATCACACTAATCTCTCAGGAGAAAAAGATCTGTAAAGTAGTAATTTCCTGCAGTACACCAGGGACCCCCAGCTGACAAACAGTAAGTTAGGGGTTAGACTCATTAGAGCCGCGTGATTGGCAGATGCTAAGATTCACATCAATTGCCCTACTTCTGTGATTGAGAGCTACAGATATGGTGTGCGGACGTCAATGCCGTACGCCGCTCCAACCCCAAATAATAATGAGTCAATCAGAGCAAATGTTTTGGCCACCATTGTCTGTGAGCTGGATATGTCAAAGAAGACCTTGATTGGTAAGGAGATAAGTACAGTTCCATTAAAGCAGGAAAGGTCTGACATCGCTGTCTGAGAGGAAAGTCTTCATCATTAGATCACGCTTTTGCATCACTGTACATGCATTTAAACTCTCTATTTCTTTCATTTAGAGTTTATTCCGGAAAGCTCAGAAGGTGAAATAGTGCATAAGCCATTTGGTCGAGCTCCTACTAACAGAATAAAGATCACCTGGGTGCATAATGTGCAATGATGAATAATTTTTCCAACCCAAAATAACACAACCACACATTTCTGCGTGAGCACCCGCGTTCTGAACTCATTTACGCAATCAAATGCAAATCTGTCCTTAAAGTAATCACATGTCTTATAATGGAGTGCACAAATGTCACTCGCAGATATGTTTTAACCCCAAACGAGGTGCGACAGATCCTAAAATGATGGGCAATTCCAGCAAAACCAATGCATTTTTAAACATCAGCAATTACGCCAAATGGACAGTTTTAGAGTAATATTTGCATTTTGCAAAATACGTGATGAAAGCAGCCATCAAAGTCAATTTGGCTTGATCTCAGCAAGGTATCACACACAGTGAAGAAAAATATATAAACAAATAAATAAACGCTGCCGAATTTTTTCAAATGAACCTGTTGGTATTTGTGATGAAGGCAGTAGTAAGAAACGATCAGCAAATATTAAATCGTGCAGACATTTAAATCAAAATGTTTGGGTGTAATTATAATTATATATTATATTATGTGTAATTATAAGATGAAATGAAAGTCAGTTTATCGCTATTAAGCTCGATGCTTGCTGTATGACGGCGTGCAAACACGAGTGAAGATGGAGCAGAGGTAGCCGGAAAGCTGCCGAAGATAAATATCTCGCTAACTTAATCCAGACTGAACTCTGAATGCATTCCTTCAATGCCTCAGTCAGTTTAAAAAAAAAAAAAAAAACATCACACAAAAATTCCTTTTTGCTCACATATCCATCAACGAGCAGGAATATTTCCACGGAAAAATCGCCAGCAGGTAAATCACCGGCTCGAGACGTTATTAGCTTATAAAGGATCATGAATTAAAACCATGGCAAGCGCATGGCACTGGTATGATCACTGAATATGCAGCAAAGTTCTCTGTCGAGAATTTTTGATCGCTTACTTCTCTGATACATCATAAATCGTATCAATTATAAATCAGAGATTGTTTTGACGTGCAAGGGGAGAAAAGAAGGGAAAAAAGTGCTATCCGGTTTACGAAAAAATATGTTCTCATGGGTCGATGGTAAATACAGAAAGAGTAAAGTGTGAAATTATTATCTGGTGAAGGTAAAGAGAAAAGGGGACGCGTTCAGGTGCTTCAGGACGGCTCTGTGCTCGTCGAGGTGCGAGTGTGACGGCTGCTTTCTCCTACCTGTCAGCTGTGCAGAGGAGTTCAACCTCGTCTCTGAAGAACTGGAGACCAACACACTGCCCGCAGAAGCACTGCCACTACTTCACTGAAAATACGAAGGGAAAAAACATCACCTGTGCGTCAGACCTTCTAATCTGTATATGAACAGATAACAGATATATAAATTTATAAACATATACATAGTACTAATTAATGTGGATAAAAGGGGGAAAAAAACACTCAGTGTCATACTGTGACAGAAAAATAATCAACTACAGGGTAATGTGATGAGGTGGAGGTACTGTTGCCATAGTGACGCTGATTATTTTCCAATAAAAGCTGGAATGTTTTATTCCTCTTACGCCACAGCAACACTGACGGTTGTTACATTAGTAAAGAATTTTATCCGTTTTTAGTTACGTTTAATGTTGAGAAATGTCCGTTAGACAAGTTAGATCCTTTATTACACATTATAGCAGCTGTACACAGTCTTCCCTCACCAGCTTCTGTTTTTTCTCTTAACAGAGTGCTGCCACTGAAGACCATATCAACAATTAGATGTTTTTTTAACGCATGTATGTTTAGCTTTAGTTCAGAGTGTCTGCCATATACAAGCAAACTGCAACGAGTGAAATGATATAAACCTGTGATTTTCAGCTGGGCTACTGATAAAACTGCTGTTATAGAAATCTAAACAAACACGTTCTGACCAATCAGAATCAAGCATTCAACAAAAAAAAAAAAAAAAAAAAGACAGAATACATGAACTTGATGCAGAAAGAGTAAAAACGTACATATTATGCCATGAAGACACAAACCTTTTCTTTTATTGAAATTAATTTCAGTATTATAATAGTAGGAGAAAACAAACATAGCATAAATCCATGTGTAATATGAAAAAGTAGGTCAGGAACCATGAAATAATCCTCATCAGGAGCAAATCTGACGACTCTCAAAAGTATATGATTAATTCTTTGATATTAATCGTGTAATTCCTTCATATAAAACAAAGCCTAAGCCTTATATTTGCTAAGATATTTGACCTTGTCGGAGAGTTAAGACGCTCCAGCTCGGATTGTAAAAACGCATCTGAAGATTAAAAATAATGCTCCAACTATTACTGAGGATTATAAACGAAGGAAAATTGCTTTTCATTTTGATACAGCGCTGATTTATAAGCAAATAAGGAGCAGGTGGTAGCCTACATTACAGGCTGTGATAGGAAACAAGGCTTTTCACAGAAGATGTGTGAGGTTTTCATTTTGTGCCCTTCCTTCCACAAACACTAAAATTAAAGCAATACCTTGTAAGAGCAACACAATCTGTTCCCCATTCATGCTCCACAGCTCCAGGATACAAGACTGGAAAGAAATGCAGAACGCTTTTGATCTTCGCACATTCGTGAGGGGGAAAAAAATCCTTTATGGCTATCAAGTATGTCTCACTTTGAGAGTGAATCTTGTTTCATCGAGCTGTGGCGTGTGTTTAGATGTGAATGAGAATCATTCCAGAGGCGACAT
This sequence comes from Hemibagrus wyckioides, assembly GCF_019097595.1. Classification (NCBI taxonomy): domain Eukaryota; kingdom Metazoa; phylum Chordata; class Actinopteri; order Siluriformes; family Bagridae; genus Hemibagrus; species Hemibagrus wyckioides. The sequence goes on from NC_080732.1 coordinate 2,144,220, forward strand.
AACGTTCCTGTCAGGCCAAAGCTGCATACACCTAACTTACTTTCATCAAAAATAACATGCTTAGTGTCAGAGGCTACCATTATTTTTCCAGTTATAAGGACTTGATATAATTTTTCTTCAGAAATGAGTAAATATGTTATTTATATGCTTTTGATTGTATGTGTAAAGTTTTAAAAAACATCTATTTTGCAAAAAAAAGTTTTGTCATCTTTGCAAAAAATCGCAATATTGTTAACTGCATTTGTTGCATCTGCTCACAGCACATTCAAGAAAAGCAGACAAATTCATTTCCATTAAAAAACAAAACAAATAATATCTTTATAAAGCGTCTGTTGCTTCTATGTGCAATTTATAAGTAAAAACAGATTTTTTGCTATATACATGTATGAAAGTGCATCCACAAAAAAGATCAATTTTTTTCCCATTTAATTTAGGATTTTTATAAAAACCGACAAACAGAAAGATCAGAAATAATGATTTAGGTTAAATTGCAGTGATGGTCTAAAGTAATCTAGAAGTGACTTACATTTACTTAACTTACATTCTGATGTACAAGTATGGTAAAATTAGCACAACGTTAGCATGCACGCATACCTTAAGCTGGATATTTTTGGCCTACAGTAAAGACTCTGCACACGCGACTCAGCCTGAAACACCTTGACGTGCTTATTTTATGCATGTCAACCTCTTGACATGCTTTAATAAAAAGCAGTAGGTCTGTAGTTTTGCTCCTTCTTCTTCCCAAAACTTTGACATTCTGACATTCCAGCAGTGAGTTTTTTCGGTTAAATAAAGTTATAAAACACGGCTTCAGAATTAGCCTTGGCTTTGTTATGTATACTTTACACATACTCTTTAAAAGTCAGGTTTTGATGAAACTGCACTAAATCCTACTTATATAGCTTTATATGCATTATTTATATTAATACATTTAATAATGTCTGTTTATGGGGTTAAAACATATCTGCAAGTGATCTATAATAAATCTATAATAAATGAATTTATCCCTGAGAGATTAAAACTGTTTTTTAGAAAATCTTCTAAATGACATATAGATAAATTCACTTCATAGATAAATAACAAATTAAGCCACGTTTCTGTGTAGCTACTAAGCAGACTGCTACTGATGATATAACGTTATAAACACTACTAATAATGTGTTCACTGCTGTAGTGTAACGAATTATATATATATATATATATATATATATATATATATATATATATATATATACTATTATATAAACTGCACATCTGCACATTGGGCTTCTTTGTGTGTATAAGTTAAATGAAAATAAAATGTAAAGTATTCTCCTAGCTGTTGTTGGTTTTCTCACCACATCATGAAGCAGATGCACTGAATCACTGATAAATAGATATTAAAAGAATTAAATCTCAATATGAGAAGAGGAATTTAAGCGTTTATCTAATTCTAACACAGGAATATATATTTGTGTGTGTGTGCGTGTGTCCTTGTGAGTTTCTTTAAATCCCTTGATTAATTCTGATCTCTTAATCTACAATGACGGAGAATATTGAGGTTATGAATTTCTATTACTGTTCTATCGGTTCAGCAACAAAAGTTATTCATGCATGCTCAGTATTTCAACATCTTCAAAATTGCAACTCAAGTCAATACAGGAATTTAATATTGTAAGTGTATTAGATAGACAAATAATCCAGGGCTGTGGTGTGTGTGTGTGTGTGTGTGTGTGTGTGTGTGTGTGTGTTTTTCTGTCTTTCTTTCATACAGGAAACTTTTAGATGAAACAATTAGAGAGCGCTTTTCAATCGACCTCTTGAACAAGCTGATGGGCATTATCAAATACGAGTGCAGAGTGGCAAACAGAATGAAATTTAGGATGCTTTTATTTTTTTTCGGAGTAAACTACTCTTTTGAAGTACTTTGATTAGTTTACTACTTGAAAAGCTTCTGAAGCCATTAATGCTGTAAGGTTACACTCGTCTGATGTTCGGGGTGCATTTTTAATGTCTCTGCTTTTTAAAGAGTGCAGATGAGCACTGTGTGTGCTCCTTTTCTCCTACAGCCTTACAGACCCACATATATATATACATTTATATATATATATATATATATATATATATATATATATATATATATATATATATATATATATATACATACACACATTCACACACATTTTGCCAAATGCTGCAAACGGCAAATGTTGACCTTGCCATTCAGAGCCAGAGGCCTTCGAGGTATATGCAAACACGCCAACATGGGCACCTCAAAAGAGGGCCTGCGTTTGATGTTGATGGCGGCCATTTTCAAAGCAAAAGGAAGATACCCATAGGCTTGAATTCCATCAAATACCTTTGATATATGTGTTTCTGCAGTGTTTATAATTACAAACAAGGCACATCATGATTAAAACATTGGGGGAGGAATGTGGCCAGGCTGGGGATAACCAACAGCCATGGAGGTTTGAGGTGTGTGTGTGTGTGTGTCTGTATGTGTTGGTAAATGGGATTACACACCACTAAACACAAACATAAGGTGTGACAAAAAATATCATATCATGATACATGAAGGTCTGTTTCGTAAGAAACCTCCAGCAAAGTAGATTATCCCTGAGTATTATTTTGTTTTTAAATGTATTTTGAGCACATAGTAAAATAAATGATTTATCACTTAAAAAGAGGAAAGATTATACATTCAGTATACAAAGTTAACATTAATTCAACTTTTAATTACTAAATAAATGAAAAAATGTTATTAAAAAGGTATCTCTGGGTTAATATGAAACACCTTGTACATTTATGTGATATTTTTATGTAACATGATATGGTAAAAAATACAAAATTCTCCCTGGAAAAAACTGTCTGTAATTTAAAAAATGATAATAATAATAATAATAATAATAATAATAATAATAATAATTAAAATAATTAGAAATTACTGTCAGTGAGCTGATACCCAGGATTGGTGTTAGGCCCATAGCAATAAAAACAATTATGGATCAAAAATAAAAAATAAATTAATTAATCAAAAAATAAAAATAAAAACAAACTGATGCTTGATGAAATATACTAAAAATACAGTAAAAATACTGATGAAATTAGTTTTTGATAGAATTGAAATGTCTGTTTGACACTTGATTTTTTATTTATGTTTGTGATATAATTGATTTTTTATGCATAATTGTTTGAATTTAAAAAAAATAGTTGTTTTGTCATTTTTTTTAACTTTGTATTTTTCCTGGTATTTTTTATACTTCTTTTCATCATTTTTTTTCTAAACAAAATAAATAAATTAGATGGATATCCATATGAGACGATGCTCAGGGTTTCATTATCAGTATCGATATTAGAAAAGAAAAAAAGGTTATCACAGCATCTTTAGAATTTTTTTCTACTGACTCAGAGCATAAAATGGACACATAAGACGATATAAAATATATAGAAAAATACCGTCATTAAGATTCTATATAGATTAAGATGTATAGATATATACACATACAAAAAAAATGCATGATTTAAGGCATGTTTTATTTATATTAATCAGAAAGAAATTGCTCCTTGGGAAGATTTTAATTGGTTTCCTTCCACACTTGGTCCGTTGTCAGGTAAGTGACACCTTGGAATAGTAATAACGTCAGTCAATTTAACAGGAATCCACTTCAAAGTGTCGCCAATTCAGGACATCTAAGCCATTTTGGAAACTTGGGAATAGTCTCCATCATCGTGTGGCTGGCACAGTGGGTGATTTTGTCCAGGAGCCATGTTCTGCGGAAGTCACACGTACTGTCAAATGGTCAAGGGCTGTCGTGCCGAGATTAATGAGGAAGCTCAAGGCCCTCTAGGGGGTCGAAGGAGGGGGTTAGGCGGATGGAGGAACACACACACACACACCACACACACACACACACACTAATTCAGCTAATTCTAATGCCTGGATGCCGAAAATATGCTTCATTTGACATTTAAGTAATTAGCAGGAATTATGAACCGATGAGTGTTTACATAATCTCAACTGCTATCAAATGGTCTGTCACAAATTTAGAACCATGCACATTAGTCAGTCACACGCGCTCTTATGTTCTTCTGTTATGTAATGTCTTATGCAGGGAATAAAACACGCCATGTAGTGCAAAAGAATAAATAATCAACAATACATTGGTATAATGGTGTGATGAAGCTTCGGAATTGAGTCACTGTTACACCCCAAGCTGATTAATTGCCTGTAACTGTACATGTTGATGTGTTTTATTCCTATTATGCTACAGCAGTTTATCGATTACAAGTTACTTGTAGAACATCCATGAAATGATATGTTAAAGCAGCCACGAAAAAAGCAGTGATACTGGAGACTCCTTCCATAAAAGCATCAGCAAAGCTATGATTATATGTTTTGTTTTGTTTTGTTTTTTTTATAGAAAATGTGGATGCGATTTCCTGTGAATCATCTGTTACTATAGAAACGCTAACATATTAGACCGTGTGCATTAATAAAACATTAAACCTGTTATGGAAACGAATCAGTGTTTGATATGTGAATTCAACAGCGCTGTGGTATAACAAGTACGAAATAAGCGTCAGGTGTTCTGGATTGTGCTTTGGTGTAAAAATGTCACACTAATCATCATAACATGTCGCCTAAAACATGTCATGACAGAGCCTTTTTTTCCCAACTCGACAAGCAAATGCATTGGAGCAAAACGCCTTCACTTGTCTCTTTAGCGCTGCACTCTTTTGATCTCTATGTGTGGTCTAAATGAAAACCCAAACAGATCCATTCCCCCAAGTTCCCTCACAGACATGAGGATCAATACACGGACATGTGGGTATTGATCAGAGTAATGGTGGCAATACTCACAAATTTGCCAAAACAAGACCTTTTTTTTCTGGAGGTGTTGGCCCTGCAGCTTGAGTGCTCAAAGGGTAATGTTTTTACAATGTCCATGGATTTTATAGACTACTGGATTATATAGTATTACGTCGTTCACGTTACAATCAAAGCTACTTGAAAAAGACACGTAGCTTATCGAGCGTCGCCCGGAGACGGAGGAGGTCCTGCCTAGCGCAAGGTGAACGGATAAAAAGTTTTAATATCTGAATAATTACAGTCACACCGAATTTAAATTTTGGCTTGAAATAGTGTTCAGTGGAATTAATATCTGGGCCATTTAAAAAATATGAGATAATTTGGTGTATTAAAGCAGAAAACCCACTTAGGATCTAAACTACTGGTACTATCCAGAATATCAAATCATTTTATGCCTCAAAGATCCTTTTAAAAGTCCCAGCTTTTTATTAAAGCCCATTAACCAGTACCTACTAGCGCATATCTAGTAACTACACTGAAACTAATAAGAAAATTAAGAATTCCCAACAGCTCCTGAGTTTAATATTGCTTTCGCTCTTATTAGTCCATTTGTCAAATCCGAATGGAACGCATTTGATTCCTTTGCTATTTGGTTTGTTTTGCTTTCATTTAGCACGTAATATAAAAGAAACCATATTAGAAATACGGAGAAAGTATTTATGTATCACATTTACTGTTTAATTTTTTTTTAGTGAGACGATCCAAATCACAAACTTATCCTGTGACGCAAAACACACGACATGTTTCATTCATTTCTCGCAGGTGAGTTGATTCAGAGTCAAATGGCTGGTCAAATCTTGCTGCAAACAAACCATGCTTTTGTAGAGAGTTTAAACCGGATCAATCAGACACCTCGCATCCACATAAGCGCTAAAACAAACCTAAAGCTGCAGTTTAATTCAAGATCATCAAAGCAGACACTTCGGTGATGATATAAGAAAGTGTCGTCACCAGCTGCGAAGTGGATCGTGTTGCGTTGTCTGAATAAAAGAAGAGACACAAAACAAAGTGTGCAGTCAAGTGTGCAGTCAGGCAAAGCGAAGAGAGGCTTTATAACACGGATCTGCTAAACCGCATCATTGTTCTCCAAGCCTCATTAACATGGAGGTAACTGTGGTGCTTTTGTAGCATCGTGCATTTAGCACATTGACTCAGTGATAATTACTGTAGTTGCTGCAACATGGCTCTAAACACTTCAAAGTTGCGAAGATGATTTACATAATCCGCAAAAGCCGTCCATTCAGGGGGAATGGTGGTGCGGTTCTCTCTGTATTTCGCCTCTGAATGTCCGTGTTGGACATCAAAGACTGCCACTTAAATATACTACACAATATGCTAATGAGCGGCGTTCAGGGGTGTATTTATTTTTATTTCATCTTGACTAATGAGTAAGATATTTACATCAATAATAGTACCTAACAGTAATTAAGTAAATGCATTATATTATGTGATATTATTATTTGTATACTAAAAAGTGATTGACAGAAATTTTCCACATGAGAGAATGAACCCAAGATAATATCATATGCAGATAAGTCACTGGAAAAAAACTTGCCTGTCAATAGTAAAATGAAGCCCTCCCCATACACACACACACACACACACATACAGTACATGCCTGGTATTTTATGTAAGACTAAACAATTGATTTTTGCAAATCATTTTAATACATCATGACTCCCTCACCCACTTTTCCCAGTAGACCCCTGGTGTGGAGTGGAACTGTGCTACGTCTTTAGCAATAATGCAAAATCAATGAGCAGAGACTGAGCTATCATCGCCTTAAATGCAAGCTTCTATTTTACTGATTTCTAATTAAATCCACGGTACGTCCGAACCTTAAAAAGAAGAAAAAAATAAATAAATGGGATCCCTATTCGACGGGAACTGAAATACATTACATTTTCTATTTTTGTGGGAACAAAATAATAAAAAACTCATATACTAAATGAAAACACATTGATTCTTTTGGCTGCTCCAAATGCTAAACAAACCGCAGTGTTCTGAAAGAGATATATGTATGGTAATTCTTTCATTTATCTCTGAGATATGGCCAAAAAAGAGAGAGAGAGAGAGAGAGAGAGAGAGGGAGAAAGAGTGAAAGAAAGAGAAAGCCCTCTTCTATTTGCAGTTCCATTAATCTCCTGAAGCTTTAAATGTATAATCCAAAGGAAGACAAAGCAAAAGTCCAGCACCCGTCACCCGGGATTAAATATTCATGCTGTATGCCTCTCTCTGCTTTTACACCGACAGCGTCCATGCTCGCTGCTCTTTGATATGGAGTCGGCTAAGGCGCTTACGTGACCGCTGGCCCGTGAACGAGGAGGACAGCGCAATCAGAAAAAGTACCAGAATCAACATGAAATAGCCGGCAATTACTGCTGCTTTTTTTTTTCACCACCACAGTGGGTGGAAACAAGGAGAGCGTATATAAATTCAGCGTGTTCTGGAAGAGCTCACGGCCCTCGCTCTGGGATGGTGGAGGGCGCAGGGAAGTAACTATACCCATAAGTGATTATGTACTCATTCCAGTTCTGTCACTTTGTGTTTACACGTCCGTCAATGACATGGCCATCAAGTCCTTTATAATTTAAACAGCATATAATTTAAACTAATGCTTTTAGAGGTCGTTATTCAGACATTCGCTCGGAGTAGACAAAAAAAAGGAAGAGAAAAAAAATGCGAGGAGAAGCCAGGCTCGTGTTGATCTTTGTATATCTTGTCAAATCATTTATCGTCCGTAGTTTGACAGCCGAAATAGCCTGGAAAAAAAAAAAACACACAATCCCATTTCAAAGTCTGATCAGAAAAATTGGTATTGAAATGACAAGCCAGAGCGTGAGTGGAAGCGTGAAGGCATATACAGTACATTTACAGCTTTTAAAATAAACACCCGATCAGAATTGCAAGCTACTTATTCTTTGTTAAATGTATGCTAATGCTATCCAGCAAGTTGCACAAACATTCGGTTCTGTATATGTAACGCTGACATATTTCATTTTTCCTTTCAGAATATGTTTACGAAGCTGAGTGGCAAAAAAAGGGAGTGTTTATCCAGCCTCTAAATATTACACAGTCGGGCAAGTTGTCATCGTTCTAACACATTCTCAAACCCCTGACGATTTTTTTACCACAATTTGGGGTTTTCTTGAATTGCTCCTTTTCATTTTTTTCTGCATAAAGCAATCCATCTTGCTATAATTTGATCCCTGGAAGGAAAAGAATATTTACATCGAATCAGTGTTATAATAACTACAACATAATGACACTTAAGAAAATAATTGTACATAATTGTAGCACAGTTTTAGCTTTTGAATAGTTGCAGGTTGAGGGTGGGATTTGTTCTAGGTGAAAAAATTGAAAGTTTAAATCTATAGAAACAGACTTGTCAAGTTTTACAAAACTAATCATTGTATATATTACTATACATGAAATCTCTGAAGTCATATAGCTTGATGAGAGAAATAGCATGTGGGTTTTATAAACGCTATCAGCCGTCAGCTGACTTTATGGTGCGTTTTTGTGAAAACCTTCAAATCCAAGTCCACTATCGAGTGCAACACCGAGCTTGTAATCAGACGTCTTTGTTTTTTTTTTCTCTCCCTTCTAAGCTGGCGGATTGCCAAACTTTGAAGATAAACAACTCTCCAAGATGTACACGGACCTCGATAATTGAATCTTATCCTCTCTGGAAAACATGCGGTAGTGATTTGATGACATCATTAATCAATATACAGTACATTACACGTCTCACAAGTTCTCAGGATTTGCATTACTCCATGACACGGCGAATAAAGAGAAATATGCCCGTCAGGTTCAGGATAATGTTAATGACTGGACCTCACAGACTTGATCACCGCTCCTTCACTTGAAGGCCTGTCATTCAGGATTTAACCGATTCTCTGAATCTGGCTCTTTTCAGCTGTAAATCCTGATATTACAGTCCTCCAGGCTTTTTTGACTGTTTTACAGAGCCATTTAAATAAGAGAGCAGGGTGGAAAAGTGTGTCAAGGGTCTGTAACAGATGTCTAGTGGTCTATCTGCTCTCCCTTTGGCTAATTTAGCACTATATTGAGCCTTCAGGGAGGATTGATGGTCCGAGAGGAGGGGCCTTCTCTCCTCCACACGAACAAGTCCCAGGAGGAAGCGGCCACAACTTCCAACACTTTATTACTGGTCAATTTGGAGTCTTCTTTCACTTGGGTGACATGGCTTAGGAGATGTCACAGACTGGCCAATCAATACTTGAAGCTTAGCGGGCTGAAGTGTCTGCCACCACGAATGGCAGCAGCTGCGGCCGCACTCACTCTTGACCTGTTTATCGGACGGTAATTACTTGCGAAGTGCTCAACATTTGGCTCGGGTTGACCACACCACATTAATGAAGACAAAAGGAAAAAAAAAGTCAGACTTGATTGATCTGTCCGTACTTGAGCTTGGCCACTGTATTTTACATGCGACGGGGATTAACAGAGAGTGGATAAGGTTAAAAATGCTTATTTTTCTAGCACACAATTGATCAGTGATCTGATTCTAAAATGGTAGTGAGATTTGGCAGGGAGTCAGGCAGTTATAAGTTCCTTGAAAGGCAGCAATTGGCTTTAAAAAGTGGAAAGTGCTCTTCCCTCCCACAGAATGTCTAATCGACCGGCACTATCTCCTGATATTTCTTGCCTTATTTCCTCTGAATGAAGAGGACGAGCAGGCAGCGGTTGTGTTAGGCTGCGGTTTGCCCGTGGCTCGATGTTCTTGACTTGTGGTGCAGCAAGCCGCTCAGCATGTAAGCAAGCCAAAGCCCGCTAGCTAGAGAATGTATTGATCTTATAGATTTCCTCCAAAAGATGCGATAATGATACATCATGGCCAGATTTAGCTGAACAAACTGTTAGGGAAGTGTGAAACCAATTTTGAAACATAAAGACCGGCGTGTTCCGTTGTAACGCCTCGACAACAAAGGAGGTGAAGACAAAAAAATCTATAAAAGACCCTGAAATGCCTTTAGCATTGTTGGATTTGTGGCTAATTGAAGCTTGTGTGATATTTAAACTTTAACAACATACAGAGATTGATGCTATTACTAAATAGTTATGCTTATAACATGCTAATTTGTGACTAATGTTAGTGGAAAAAAAACACCATTTTGCAATTATTCTCAATATGATGAATCATATATACTATAATACTACATGAGGAAAAATTAAAACATGACCTTCTCTTTCCGATTCTTTTAGACATATGCTGATAATCCAGCATGAAACACATCAAGTCCTTTCATTTTTTTAACCTAAATCAACAAATCTGTGCTTTAAGCTTCTTACAACACTAAAGTATTTCATTTATGTAAAAAAAAAAAAAGAATAATAATCATAAGGTTTATTTTTTTAATAAAATCCAGACTCGACATTCCACATTTTTTCCAGCTGATTAAAATGTAATCACTGATTATTCAAACCCACAATCTTTTTTACATCAAGGGGAGCATTTATTTTAATCTCGATTTTTAATTACTTGGCCAATTTCTGCTTTCATGAGAAAATATTCATCTTTTCAGTATGCAAATTTACAAGATGAAATAAAAGATGAGCGGTCCAAATAAGAAAAGAAAAAGAAAAATAAATAAATAAGAGGAAAGTACTTCGGGCTAAATTTCTGGTATCTATCAGAGAAACTTTAATTTAATGACACAGCAGATGATACGAATGAAATGTCAGAAATGGGATATTTCTACATCTGTATGTTGTAAGCTTAATACAGAATATAGCAGATAGCAAAGCAGGAGAACTCTATGTAATATACTCACGGTGATGCTAATCATGTAATTGGAATATATTTGGAATAATTCAAATGGATGAATCATTTTTTATTTTTTATTTTTTTAAAGCATGTCCTAATTCTTGAACTTATGCACTATATAATGTATAAGAGACAATAATTTGATGCGTCACGTCCAAAACAATGTGCCTTCATTCTTATTTTAATAAAATAAATAGATTTTTTGCTGTATTCTTTTCCAGGACGCTGTACACCGAGTTCAATGGCTGTAATTTTATATTTTTTCCCCCCTCTGCTTATCTAAATGCTGGAAGAAGCCAGCATGCTGAGTGGTCATTTTGGTGCTGTAATGGCCAAATCAAAATAACAACATGTCTCTTCACACAAAATGACCGCAGCATGACGCTGCCAGCTGAAATTAATTCCACCTTTGAGTGAGGCAGGGAAACACTTCGAGTCCCTGAGATCTACTGTAAAAAGTCTTGAATATGTAGGAGGCCTTATCTTTCTCTCGCCGTTTCTCACCGCAATTCAATCTCCCAAAGTTCAGGATTACACTGATGGAAATGTACATCAAACAAAAACATTTTTTTTTCCTGCGCCGAAGCGCCTCCCCAAGCTGTTAGGGGGTGGATTTGCGGCGGTGTGACGAAAGGTAGACGTCTTTGTGTTGGAAAAGGAAATGAAGGGTAACAGTGAACTCATCATTTTAGCTCATGATGCCTTATAACTGAGTTTTTTGGACAGAAATGAGCCAAATCGTAACGCAAAAGAATGACCTAATTTCATATATTCCATACAGAATCCCAGCTTTAGCTAAACCAGCATGTTTTATAAATAGGGTCAAAAAAAAAAGGGAAAACAAAACAGCAAATTAACCACATCCATGATATAAAGCTGCCTGTATCTTACATAACGAGGTGAAAAGCTTACGTTTTACCTTCTAAACATTCTCCTGCGTTAATGCTGTACAGTGGGGGTTTTAACTTCAGCATGAGGCATGTGTTCCCTATAACAGGGAGATCTCAAACACTCGCCTAGCTCTGGAAAGTGAAATCTTCACAGTTGTGTGAGTGATTTGAGCGTTTCAGAGTTTAGAAAGTCATGCATGCCAGATTTTATTGTCTTCATGTGTGTAACAAAAGCGCGACCCACAGCAATGGATATTGTGGATGACAATATGAGAAAAATATTAAATAATAATAAATAATAGCGGGGCATGACGAATTAAATTCAGCAGGATTTTAGCTAAATAGACAACAGTGTGTTGGTTTGACTGTACAAAGGGAAAATAATATTCAACATCTAGCTAAATGGATCCAACACAAACTAGCAGCCTTTTTAAGATTTATTAGTAAAACGATTTCTTTTAAAAAATTAAAGAAAAAAAACCTGCTACTGTCCTGTTACGCGTGCAGAACCACAGTGTTGTCACAGCCACTTGACGTCTCTATTCAGCGCGTAATGTTGTAAATAATTGCAGACAATTAGCATCTTATTAATGAGGCTGAAACAAAAGGCCAGCTCCCCTGGCACACTTTTTTCTCAGCTCGATGGAAAACAAAACCTTCGCCGCTGTTGACAATACGCCATCTGTCTCCAAATCCACAGGCAAAGAGCAGCCACGCTCTGTGCTAATATGACATGTTGAAACATTAATCGCCCCCTTGGGCCGACATAATTACTACTCCATGTTAATCACCTAACAATTAGCAGCCATCAGTTCCGAGGGGCAATCAACGAATTAACTGGAGAGATTCTCGTGCATGTTCACTGCCATTCTGCTCATTCAAAAGCAGCCCAGGCCTTTAGACTGACACCTTCTGTGCACGCCAGAAGAACTCATTTGCACTTGTACCAATTAGGCGCTTTAATATCCCTCAGTGAATTGGAAGGCCCTTTCACATATTTTGTACCTTTGATTTTTTTTTTCCTCTCCCCTCCCACCATTCCTCTTTCAGTGCTGTACTCTGGATTTATAATCCACTTCTAGATATGACCGTATAGTTTTATCCTTTTGATATTTGAATCATTTATATTGAAAAAGGGAAAAAAAACAGTGATCTGCATTAAGGATAATCGTCTTTGCTTCCTACTTTCCATTACTCTTGATAAAATTTGAAAAGTAGTTGTATATATATATATATATATATATATATATATATATATATATATATATATATATATATAAAAGTCTTTTATCATGGCACATGAAATAATATGTGTATAATGATTTAAACTGATATTATCATATTACGCTGATCGGTGTATGTGTGTAAGTTTCATCACGTTGTGACGTGACACTGTCATTTTCTGACAAAATCTCAACACAAGCTTCTATTTCATATTAAAAACCTCCGAATTCAATCTCACTGCTTCGTCCTTGGCTAATCCAATTCTTTATTCCTTCGTAATTCTTTATATTGCTGGAGATATTACTGTGTAGATGGCCTCGTGCCTGGACCGCTAGAAATAAAATGCGAGCCATATTATGAGTCCGAGAACCGGTGTGAGGTATGAGCGCTGTACGTCAGTGAGATATTCTCAATGCATGAACCGAGTGATGAATTCTCGTTTCAGGACGCAGAAGCATACATATTTATGTCCGGACAGCGTTTTTTTCCCCCGATCCGTCTGAATAATCAGGGGACGGTTGACAGTCAGGTGCTGTCTTTGACCGGGGGCGAGGGTCCGATTTAAATGTCAACCTCGGCATCACCAAAAACTACCTATGGCAATTACTGGATGGTTTAATGGCTTTGCTGTCTTGTTCTTAATTTGCTGAAATGGCAAAATCAATAGCTGCAGTTGTAGTCACAGCTTCTTGTTTTACTGCTTTTAGATAAAGTCTAAAGAGAAGACAATCTTCACTTCCAATTTGCAATGTTCAGCATCAGGACGGCTCTTATCAGTGGGGTTTAAAAAAGCAGCTGTCTGGCCTAACCCGGCATGTCGCTCAAGCTGAGATGACCAACACGCTGCTGCTGCGGCTCCAACATAACAAAAATGGAAAACGACACGGAATAGAATGCAAGCGTTTTATTATTATTCACTGGTTCAAACTAAAATTATAATAAAACTGTTTGTCTATATGAAAAATATTTGTTTTTAAAAATGTCACACAAACTGCAGAATAGATACAGAAACCGACCAGAAAACAAAAGATGAAGGCTAAACCCTTAACTCAGTCACGTATGGCATATGTGTGTGTGTGTGTGTGTGAGTGTGTGTGTGTGTTCAGCCTCCTGTGTGACCAACTCTGTCTCAGCTGTTTTCAGTTCAAACACAACCCAAAAGGTTACATATATAAAAAGAGCACAGAGACCTCCATTCCTTCAAAAGACAACCTTGCGTTCATCCTACAACTATTTAACACTGGTGTTTCGGCCATTATGCAAATGAAGCTGTTGTAAAGTGTGTGTTCATTTAGCTTGGTTTTTTGTTTTGTTTAGTTTTTTTTAAAGAAGCCCTCAGATGTTTTTGGCTCAGCATGTGGCCTGTTAATCCATCCTAAAGCCTCCTCTCCATAATCTCCTTCTTTCATTAGCCAAGATGACCACAGAATGCCACCTTTAATGCTTTTTACTTTCTAATTGCATGTTGATCATATAGAACATTTTGTGTGCATGTGTGTGTGTGTGTGTGTGTGTGTGTGTGTGTGCGTGTGTGTGTGTGTTTAGATATTTAAACCGGAATCAGGACACTTTGTAATTGCAAAAATAATTGTACATGTTCCAGACCAGATTAAAGAAAATTTAATCTGGATATTAAGAACACGAAATGTTAAAGTTAGGGTCAGAAATAAGACAAAAAATAAAAAAGAAAAGAAAAAATAAAAATGGGTTCGAATGGGGGAAAAAAAAGATACTTGGTATGTTTGGTATTTTTTTTAATTATTCTGTAACGTCCTAACATTTCCTAGTCATGCGATACAATAAGTGGATCTGCAGACGTATATATTTCTAAAATAGCTGGGGATTTTTTAAATTATAAATTTTTAAACATTCCTGCATTGTAAAAAGTGAAAGAGATTTTAATGTACACACACTTATCACAAAGAATATTTGCGGTCTTAAATCATAACTGCACTTCATGATAATGCAAATAGTTTAAGAAGAGCATCAGACTTGTCTCGTACTCTTTAATATTTTATAAATGTGCATAAAAGAATGCCTTGTTTACAATTTCCCATCTTAATATAACTGTTCAACAATAAGTCTCTCTCTCTCTTCCACGCCTATTTCCCCCCTTCATCCCAGAATAATGCTCAGGCAAACACTGCCACCCACTGGCGGAGAAAAAAATGTAAACTAAGAGCATTGCAAATTCAAAACATACAAGGAAACATGCAAATGGCCTGCGTGTTAAGTAATACATCCCTCCAGGCACAGACATGACATGCAGATGAAAAAAAAACAGAAACAAGATTGGAAACGAGAGCTTCGAGAAAGATTCGTTCTGCGGGGATCAAACGGAGATCGAACAAGACCGTCCATTCCACATGAAGCATGTTTATGAGCGGTTCATATTCATTCTCAAAGACCGTGAAAGCCAAATACAAGTGTAAATGTATACACCCCTGTCATATGGAAGCAGTTTTGGGATGAATGGGTTTAGTAATATTTTAGGAATAATCAAAGGATTATTGCAAAAACTAGCAGACGAGTGCAAATGTGTCGCTCCACCCTGACTCCATGATTACACTTAAGCCCCTGTAGTTAGGTGTTTTGAATTTCCATATTAACACACACACACACACACACACACACACACACACATGCATTTAAAGAGAGAACAGTGGGGTGAACGGCCAAAATGTTGGCTGCACCTTTTATTAAATTGTATGAAAGACTCTGAAGGAAACCCACACCCTGTTTTCATTAGCCACATGTCATCCAGAGAGAGAGAGAGAGAAAGAGAAAGAGAGAGAGAGAGAGAGAAGACACCAGTTTTCTTTCCTTTTTACCTTTGCATCTCATGTTACCACATGCAGCTGGGCATCAAAGCTACAGAAAGCCTGGTGTTGTTTTATGTACACACACAGACACACACACATCTTACTATACACAAATACATTATATTATATATATATATATATATATATAATATATATATATACTATTATTATACACATATTAATATATATATGCCCAAAATGTTCACAAAATAAAGAACAAAAAAGAATGTATTGTTTTAAAAACACTGCTCATATGTCAAAAAACATTTTCTTTTACATTTTTTACATTTCTATCTATTTTACACAAACCTTGCTTTCCTACATCTCTATCTCATTTATCTGAAACCTAATTAAGAGCCAATATTTCACATTCCTGTTCTGATAATAAATAGTTATTTTGTGTATTTTCATGTCATCTGTTTTCACTCAGCCGATTTGCAAATGTCCCTCGGTATGACTAAACAAAGACGCTTCTTGAATTTTTTGCTTCGTGCAAAAACAAATCCAGATGTGTTTTTTTTTCCCTTCCTCCTGAGAGGAGTGAAAGAGAAAGAAATCTGCACGTGTATAACATCATAACATTTTGATTTTGGAACCTATACATCAATACCATTTTTTTGTATGTACATCACATCAAAAAAAAAAGTTCTTTCGTAATAATAGAGAGAAAAATGCAGGAATAAAAGAATATATAGGGAAATATATATGCATATTATTGTAAATAAAAAAGACAAAAATTCCATATTGATTTAAAATTCAGAATTCATATATATATATATATATATATATATATATATATATATATATATATATATGCATTCTCAGTTGTCCCTGTTCTCAGTGTAAATCCATAACTCAACATATTAACATCAGTGCTAGATTAAATGAAAGCACAGAGAGCAGTGAAAATGTTCGTATAATCAGCTGTGTGTTTGTTAAAGCCGTCGTGAGCCGGGTTTATTACTATGCAGAAGCCTCGGTAAAAACCCCTCTGCTGGAGATTTAAACCCACCACTGCCCTAAAATGCACGTCATCACACCATTGGAGCCCCCGATTGCAAATTGCATCCCTTAATGATCACTGGACTGCATTTGTCTGGCGCATCACTCTTCCCCCTCATGCAAATGCGAGCCCCGTTCCTGCCTGACCAATAGGCGAGCGTGATGAAGCAATCCTGCCCTGCGCGTGATTAAAGATGATGGATCTCCTTGGCTGATAAAAAAAAAAAAAAAAAAGCCTGGCGTAAATTTGCACACCTTAAAACGTCAGCCCGTATGACACGCTCACACGTATAAAAGAGAGAGAGAGAGAGAGAATTAACGCGGCAGGATTAAGCCGAGGGGAATAACGGGGCGTCTCTTTAAAGCCTGCTCCGACTCCTGTATATTACAACAGCCCCGTGCCCCCTGAGAGCCGAATACTGTGCTAGAACAAGACATCCCTCATCAGGAACGGTGCAGAATTACAAGTGCGTGGAATTACCAGCCAGCACTCCCCTGTCATGTCACGCCACTGAGTTTAGGATAGCCTGGGATGGAAGGATGAGGCGCAAATGAAAAGATTCTCTCCAACCTTAAAATGACGATGGCGATGAGATTTGAGACAATGAGACTGATACGTATGATATGATTCATGCAGCGATGGTTGGAACTCGACTGACAAATGACGACAAGACATTCAGAAATATATTTACCAGTGTTTCGGTCCTCTCAACCGCCCTATTCACTGGGTGTGTTGAGTGTGAGCGAGTGTGTGTGTGTATATATGTGTGCGAGTGTGAGGTTGAGCTAGCCTCCTCTTGGACCACTAAAGCAGAAGGGGGATAAGACGGTGGGGTGTGTGGAGTGTGTGGGGTGTGTATGTGTGTGTGTGTGTGTGTGTGTACACAGCCGTGGCCCCCGAGACGCGTGACCCACAGTGATAGTCGGGAGCCGTTTGGTGACCTCCTGCCAGGCGTTCCCTCCCCACACACACACACACACACACACACACATACACACAGTGATTAATTCCCCCTACCCTTCACACACTGTGGGCTCAGAGACGTGTGCCTCCACATACTGAACCCCCCCTTAACATACCCCTTCACTACAACAAATACACACACACACAGAGGCAATCACACAATACCTCTCTACTGATGC
Source organism: Hemibagrus wyckioides (assembly GCF_019097595.1). NCBI lineage: Eukaryota > Metazoa > Chordata > Actinopteri > Siluriformes > Bagridae > Hemibagrus > Hemibagrus wyckioides. The sequence goes on from NC_080732.1 coordinate 2,161,943, forward strand.
ACAAAAAACATGCAACACACACACAAAGGTTGTATACATGACATTATTCTCACTACTTAAAACTGACATTGATTCTTTAAGGTAGTGTTAACATTATTAACATCATTAGCTAATTGTATATAAAACTTCCCCTTTAATCCATCCTCCATCATGTTAACAAAGCAATTAACGCTAATTAAATAACGAACCTCTGCTATCTGATTGAAAGCATGCCCACACTAAGCAGTCTTCGAAGTTCAAATTAAAATTAATTAGCTCTTGGCAGTTCATTTAATCTATTAACAAAACTTCATATGGTGTATTGATGTATTTGGATGCTACCTGATTAACATTCCAGCATAATCAAATAGTGTTAAATTAAATAACTTAAATACTATTTATTACTTATTATTAAAATATGAATGCATGGCTTTTGCATTATGTTTGTTAATACAAAGTGTTACTGCATTAAAAATCTCACAAATATACACATTTCACCAGGTCCAGCATCAGGAATTGACTATTTTCGTTATCTGTTCCTAATGAACACAGATGTATAAAGGCTAAGACTTTTTTGTGTGACAAAAATAAATCGATCCCCCTCAGGGCAAGAGCCTTAAGAAAAGCGGAAGTGAACATACTCCGTTGTTCACGTGAAAAGGTTTGGCAAAGCCTTCATCACATTCGATGAAATACATCATTTTTTTCTTCCTCTAGACATTTTCACATATCTTTCCTCTTGATTTTCTCTCTCACAAAATCTCTCTCTTTCTAACCCCAAATCCTGCAGCTACCCTGCACCAAAGCTGCATCGCCATTTCCATTTTCTGACAGAATGAATTACCGTTCGTCCACTGATTATGTGACGGACAGCAAAATTTGGGAGTGCAAAATGTAAACCCCCACCCCCCACCCCCCACCCCACCCCTTCTCATCCTGATGCCGTGACAGAAAACTGGTCATCAGGAGGATGGAGTGAAGAGAGCAATCTAGTATCTGGGGATGTGAATTTCTGATCAGGGGTAAGGAGGCTTTACGGTAATCCCATTGGACAGTGTGCTCTGATGAACACTATGACTCGGGGGGCCCTGAAAAGGTGGAGTCTCACAAGCACAGGGGTTTCGACCATAATTTAAAGCCCCACATGCCGAGGCTGGGCCAAGAGCGCCAACAAGCAGCAATTTGCCTGCCAGAGCGACTATGCAGATTATTTGAACCTGTATTACCCTTTCGACCCCCTTTTCCCTCGCGATGTTTGTGTTATTTAAATTGCCATGCTGTCAAACATGCATGCAGGACAGAGTAACGCACTGTTTAACAAACATTTCTTAACACACTCCCTCAGGCCAACACTTCTTAATGAAGTTAGATTTGCCATGCAACTCACCAGGTTAAAAAAAAAACAACAAGGAGAAAAATCTAATTCTACCATTTTAACCCTCACTATATTGATGTACCATTGAGACAAGCCATACTTTTCGATTTATTAGCAGCACAATATCATTTTATTATAGCTAACAGAAATGCAGAGCTAAACCATCGATTTTATATATTAATTACATTTACATTTATGGCTTTTAGCAGATGCCCTTATCCAGAGCGACATACTTTATAAAGTCTTACTTAATTATCATTTTAATCATGGAAAAATAATCAAATAAATAAATAAATAAATAAATATTGCTATTACCACATTTAATACAATTTAAATAATATGGATCATTTTAAGGTCAAGGTTTGGTAAAAAAAAACTTGTGAATCTGAAAACACACAAATTAGCCAAATGACTTGGTGCTCAGTTCGTCTCATTTGTTTTAGTGTTAGAGTCCAGCTTGTGGTGGGAAGAAGCAGCGATAGCCAAGGGACTCGCTGAGTACACAGCAGAGCTATGCAGTTGGCTGTTAGCCCAAGGCAGACACAGCACATTCTTATAAAGGTCATGAATGTGGGCCATGTGGTCACATGGCCAAACGAACTTTGTAAATGTTATTGTACATGATGACCTGGGAGAAGTGAGGTGCGCTCCGAGGACCTCGGGTGGCACTGAGGTGTCTGCGATAGAGGCGAGCCGTAACGTTAACGCTCGCCTTGCAGGATATGTGGGTCAACTTGGCTGAGGTGAAATGCCAAGACCTAAAATCAGTTTGGATCTATTTGCAGTGTGTTCATTTTTTTCCTCCGAAAGTTAATGAAATTTCATTTCAGAGTAGGTTCGCTACAAGGAAGCAAAGCTTCATTGGCTTCTGTAATGGTGTAGGCTGTACAGTTTAGAAAAGTTTTGCCGGGAATGAAAAGACACGCTCTTGTATCAATCTATAAGTTCACATCTCTCTGAAAACATGTCAAATACAATCCAGAGACTTGCGAGAACTGAACCGTTACGCAGTGCACAATTTGTGGACTAACAATAATTTCGAGGAGTGCTACAAGCATCACTGTGTATTTTAAAAATGTAGTGATAAACAAGAAAGTTGTAGTACAATGATAAGCTGTGAGTCGGGTTTAAATAAAGGGGACTGTATTCAACAGTGAAGTTGAACATTTATTTATATTCATCTTATTTTTACTACTATTTATAATCCTACTGACTGGAGACTCCTTCCATAAATGTATAAATAAACATTTTCTTACACCATATTAGTTCACATATTAATGATTATTTTAAAATGAAGCGTTTGTCAAACAAATCCCTGTGTATAAGCCGTTTCTATAGAAACAATACAGCATTCAAATGAGGGCATTGACATAAACCGGTAATTTGCAGTTGCTCTAGTGTCAGAAAAACCTTCTTACCAATCTGATTCAAGGAATCTACAGCTCTGGTCTACGACTGAGGTTAATTCAAATGCCTCCTGGTCATTCAGCACATTAACATTCATTTTTTACTTCACTGGCAATTTGAATGATGCTATTGTACACATAAAAATTTAACATTTTACATTTTTAAGATGCCTTCGAACCTGAAGGTGTAAAGGTTTTTTGTGAGTTCCTTGAGAGCCGCAAGACGAGGTGTAATAAAAGGGGACTGAGGGCAGTCAAATCAGTGCGAGTGCATTTATTCACAAGTGTTACGAAGGCTTCTGAATATTAACAGCACTCTCATTGTAACTATGTGAATAAAGTATTCCTGGACTCCTTATTAAATAAAAATGTATGTATTCTTACAGGCTGTTTTAATCAAAACCGGGTGACGTTTGCATATTTATGCGTTTCTTTTGGGCCAGGTAAATAACTTGTCATGTTGTCGGGAGACAGGTACGGAGATGTCACCCACGCAGAAGACACGACGGGGCCCAATCAGACGTCATCGGTCCCCTCTGTGGCATGCACATAAGTACGAGTCGGTGATTTACTATATGGGAAAGAATTGCTCTCGATCTTCATGATGCAGAGGAAGCAATATTGGAGGAGGTTAAGGAAATGAGATTAAGGAGAAGACCGCATCAGCGTGAGCCTGGGACAGACAGATGCATTAGACTGATGAAAGTGTGGCTGCTGATCAGAGTTTGGAGATGAACACTTGTTAAAAAAAAGAGGACTAGAAAGATAAAAATTGAGAAAACGAGAAATGACAGCATCCGTGGTGTAATGAAAGCGCATTGTGTTGGGCTAGATTGTATGGAGGCACCTAATCAGATCTGGGAGGGTAGAAGGGTGCCGGTGTCATTCGGCGGGGCTCTTTCTGCTATTGTCATGATGGAGCGGCCTTCAGTCGGAGGCCCACGCTGGATGATGAGTGTCTCGCACGTGAGGGGTGAGGGGAAGTTCATGCGAACGAATGAAGTCCATTTCTGAAGTGTGCGATGAGAGAGGAACACTGCCAGTGTTTTCAATTTACAGCTCAGCCAGAGGAACGCGTGTCTGGGAAAAGAAAGGGAGGGAAAAAGGAAAAAAAATCATGCAGCCAACAAAGCTTCCTGCAGAGGTGGCCCGAAACACACAAAGAATGTGCTGGGATATCACCAGGAATGTGCCAAGATGAATTGTCGGTTTGGACTCACTCTTTCAAATACATTAGTCAAATTTTGTGGCCAGAAAGCTTTCTTTAAAAGTACACACGCTGCCTGAAAAAACATCTCTGTGAAATGTTGGACACTGATTCCCTCCCGAAATCACAAGGCTGGTAGCGCCACAGGACATACTGTTCGGTTCCTATTTATTTGCTGATTTGAGACGCGAGCCAAGGCCGGGTCACGTTGCAGCCTCTTCGTCCCGCCACACCACTGCCTCGAATTACCACAGGCATCCATGCAGCCAAGTCTAAAATAACCAATATCACCTCATTATCCTGTAGGTGAGCAGAAATATGATTGGTGGCAAATTAAGCTGTTACATCTCCACTACTCTGAAATATGGGCCGCAAATAAATGCAGCGGGGGAAAGTTACTGCAGGCTTTGACTTTATCAGGGAGCCATGCTGGGCTTCCAATCTCCCACTGCCAGTTGGGTTATTTACCTCCTGAGCACACACTGCAGCACTCAAGCAACGAGGGACTATCTGTCCCAGAGACATGCCCCACGGTATGGTACGCTGAATACACAACACACATGGTTAAAAGTCGCTATGCATTCTCGCGCACAAACATTCTTAAGAGAGCAAAAAAATTCAACGTGCATCTGAATGTTAATTTAGCATTGTTGCTCATTTAAATGTGGAGAAAGTATCACTTGTTCACGGCGCTCTCATCCTTCTCACAACAAGCATATATTATGTTTATTTGCTTCTTTCAAGGTTCCTGAGTGATGTAAAGATATATAGAAATATTATCCATGATAATCCACTTTTTCTGAATATCATTAGTACCAGCAGATGTCAGGGCTTTCATAACATTGTTGCTGTTACTCTAACAAATAACAGATTGGATCAATTTTTCTATTAAATGTTGTACTTCTCTATATTGCCTTTTAAAATACATATTTATTAAAAATAATAATAAATCTTGGATGTAAAATCATCCCTAGAGAGTTTTCTTGGCACCTTATTAGCAAAACACCACCAAAATTAAATACTTTGTTGTGTGACATGATCATTTTTTCCACACAAAATTTATTATTTATTATCTTTCCCATAACACCCACTCCTATTACATAAGCTTAAAGTGGATCTTAAACCATTAGAAAAGGGTTCTTCATAAGGTTCTTTGTATATATTTAGAGTTCTTAGCTTCCTAAAACACTTCCAGATTGGAAACTAAAAAAACTCTTTTTCTAAGAGTGTAGGCTTTTCTCCAGTGCAATTCAATTCTGAATGTAATAATACATTTATTTTATATTTGAGCTAGTCCTACATGATTGCTATTAGCTTCAACTTATTAACAGTATTCATCAACGTGTGTGTATATACACTGAAACCCATGTAGCCTTTATGATGACTGTATCGGCACAGAATCAATGACATACCTCTAATATCCCGTGCCGGATCTTAATAAACGGTTCACATTAAACGGACAAACTATAAAAGCTGTTCATATAGAGGCCATAAACATATCCAATCAAGACATCATAAATCTAGTAAATGTTGTAAAAGGGTGTAGCTTTATGATCAAGCGTCCCAACAAAGAGGGCAGGATCCACACTCTGGTCCCAGGAACATGTCCTTCCTCTGGCCTTGTTTACTAGGAGGATAATGAGAGAAGTATTATTCCACATAGACTACTAATAATTGAGATGTCCTCTGCAAATGTTATTTATTAGTGGCCGTAATGAGACATCTATTATTCCAGCCTGGCAGAAGCTAATGGGCTTAAATCCATTTACTCTAACTGTACAGGACAAAAATCATGCAGGAGTGCAATTTTTAAGCACGTGAAACTATTGCCAACAAATGGCTCCCATCACTAAACAGGATGGAATATGACTGTAAGCAAATTATTAGAATAAACTGTCTGGTTCCTTTAGCTCTTTAGCGCCACTCTTATTAACATGACAAGACTCAGGAGTAGTAACTGTAAATAATTCACCTTTAATTCCAAACACACCAGATCGAATTCTTTATGTGGCAACTTTGTGCAAGAGCTCTTTTGCTGCTGTGACCATGTAATTAAATTCACATTATTATTTATGTGTACATTTTGTACATCATTTAAATCTCTGAAACGCTTCTTTTAGCCGAAAGTGATTTTCTACACTTGACTTCCTGTTATAATCAAGGTCTTTCTAACCTGATAACTGAAGGTCATGCCTCAGTGAATAATTCAGTAAGGCACTGAAACTGCAGCAGCACAGAAAGCGCTAATCTTATATTGGGAGTCGTAAAGGATATTAGGGAAGAATTTCAAAAAGTGACACATCTAATAGAAAAAGATTACTCCGGGCTACACCAATTTGATTTGAATTGAATACATTTTACAAGTGCTTTCTCCCACGTCTGTCTGGACAATGCAAGAATGCGAGGTGTCGACAAAGGCCGACTGCATTCTCTCCCTCGTCTGCCCTGCTTCTTTTTCAGAGCCTTGCATGTATAAAACAAGTCCAAGGAAATTTGGCACTCTGGAGCAGGAACACAGGATTCCAGGCTCTGCATTGAAATGGCTCTTTTACTTTTTTCCAAAAAGCTACAGAGGTATAATCACGAAAGACATGCCCCAGGTGAAAAGAAGGGGAGGCATAATAAATAAATAAATAAATAAATAAATAAATAAATAAATAAGTGAATGAATGAATAAATGAACACATGAATGCTGGCCCAATTCGAGAAATTTCTGTTGATCTAGTGAAGTACATAAATGTGTATGAGAAAAATAACGGGGCATAATCTTTACTCTAAATCTCAGACTGATTGGCATGAAGGACTTTCGCCAGACAGACACTATTAATTTTAAACTCTGCTTTCATACTTGTAGCTTGTGTGTGAGTGTCCTGAGAATGAACCTAATCAAATATTAACCCTAATTCCAAATCTACAATCTTATTTAACTGTGTTGAATAAAAAATTAACATTTTCAAGATCATTTTTTAACTTTCTGGAATGTTATGAAAAAGGAACAAATTTGGAAAACTCAATAGGAGCGCTACGACATTACTGGTAGAGATTGGCTTTTGCATAACAAAAGATCAGATTTATGAAAACCGATGGTTTAAATTCTCAACCAACAAAGAGAATAATCCAAATCATCAAGTCACTATGGGCCTCTAGTGACACCAACAGGCAGCAGAGGAGCACAGCAAGAGCTAAACACAATAGACATCAAAAAAGAAGAGCATTTAATATTTCAACAACAGAAAACAAACCAGCTTTAATATGAAGAAAATCAAATCCAAAACCGAATTCTTTGCTCCAAGAGAAATCATCATAGATCAAAACATCATAGATGTCAAAATCAGATCTGATTGCTGCATTTTAAAGTCCAAATGTTGCTTGGACATGAAAAAGCTTTTTAAATAGTCAATCGAATGAACACAATCTCCTCGATCTTGATGTCTAATGCCTGTGCTGTAGGAGAAAATAAAATTCGTCCTATTCACCTTATAGATCATATGGATTACAGTCACAGTGACACAGTCAAGAACACGGAGGGTGTCAGGTCGGTACAAAAGGAGGAAAAAGAAGGGATATGCTTATTCTACCCACTCCAGTTTGCTCACAGACAGCTTATCAAGGCTTAATACCACATCGTCACACGAAGCTGCATGCTTGAAATGAGATGTGTGCCTCGAATACTAAGACTACGTTTTGTGTACCAATAAGAGCCACGCTGTACTGGGCGGCTCTTCATTAAAAGAGCACTGGATGCTCAGCTCTTTCCCGTGTTGAGCTTTGTAGTTTAACCCCACGCAAGCTTCTGCTCCATTATGGAGTGATTGGTGGGGTTTGCTGTGTTTATTTTACCCCTGCTCTGTCTTTCTAGCAGCTCTGCTACACTGTAATAGCTACGCTGTTGCTGACTGCATCACTTTCATATTTGGTGATACGAAATTTGTTTTCCAGTAGGAAACACGAAACAAACCCGAAACAAACTGCTGCTTCAAATAAGCCTTTTTAGGAACCCAGTGCTTCCATCAAACAACACACCGTCCTTCTTATTGGCATGATGTCTCTTTCTGATTAGAGTCTCACAATAAACACACAGGATATAATTCTTTCAACTAGTTTGTTTTAACTAGTAGTAGCACCTGGAACTCTGGAGCAACTGGAAGTAAGATTATGACACAAATCCCTCTGCCATGTCATACATCAGTATATAATCTGATGTATTGGATCAAGACATGTTGACAAAGAAGATCAATTTAATCCTGCACATATACACAAGGCGCACATACTGGACATTGCTGTGAAATATATTAGATATCACACACTATTGTTTTACTCCATTTCCATGTTAACTAACTCTGTATCATTGAAGAAAAGGGAAAAAAGCCACATACTGTTTCTAGCACTGATATTAAACCTTAATATTGTGCTGTATGTATGTACTGTACACTGAAATATACAGTAATGTGGAAATATCATAATATGGCTTATTTTGCATTGCTTTGTATGTCACATGTATCTATTACATACAAAACCAAGCCTTAATAAACGTAATAAGACAATGTGAGAGGGGAAAGAAACATTATTTTTGGGTTGATCACGTCTACTTATATGGTTATTTATTTGTCGTTTCCAAAACTGCAATTTAATGAAGATTAAAAAAATATATTACTATTACTATAGGCCAGTTTACAATATACTACAGTATTATTAGTGTGGAAATTAAATTAGCTCCTTAAACAGAGGAGAATCAGTTAATATGAGGTACTAGTTTACATATATTTACACAGAGTTTACCAGAAACCTGTTTAAACCATAGCTATCTATCTATCTATCTATCTATCTATCTATCTATCTATCTATCTATCTATCTATCTATCTATCTAACTAACTCAGCTGCATCTAAAAGGACGGGTGTGTATGTAAGAGTGATTCACTGTGCTTAAAATTAACTAATGCAAAGGAAAATCACAATACATATTTTATATATATATATCCATGCAAATCCCGATTATAGATCAGCTCTCCAAAACCTCATCTGCTCTCTTAATCCTACAGTCTAGCTCTAACCTCACCTCACACCCCTCCCCAAAAAATACTGCATATCCATACTTATTTACGTTTATATCCCTGCTGGAAAAAAACAGCTTAGACCAGCATGAATTTCGTGCTCGTCTAAGCTGTTTTTTTTCCAGTAGGGATATAGACATAAATAAGGAGGTTATTTGGATGTATGTATATACAGACAGGTGACAAATTAAAGGAAAAAAAACGGCTGACTGTGTTATACCTTGAAGGACATTTTTTTCTGCTGTTAAGGTTTTGGGTCGAATTATCCTTGTAGCAGGAAAGGTCAGTGCAAATGAATCAAAAAGTTCTGATCACCTTAAATCCTGCGATGAAATATTTCCACCTAGGTGGGCGTGGTCTCTTCCAGGATGACCCTGCCCCTTATCCACAGGGTACGAGGGATCAGTGATGAGAATGAAAATGATGTGAATGGTCATCAGGTCATCAGATCTCACCCATTTGAACACCTGTGAGAGATTTTGTAGAGATGTGTGAGACAGCGCTCTTACTTTCTTTGAAAAAGGCTGTTCATCGCTTCCTTACCATTGAAACTGACCCTGAAGCTGTTCTGGAGGCTTGTGACACTTTACTAAAACACGATATGTTAGTTTTCGCTTTAATTCGTCACCCAGTTGTGTGCATTTGTGCTGTTTCACTCAGTCAGATATGCAAAACATATCAGAGGTAACACTCAGTAGTAATAATGAGTAATAATTTAACCTATATTAATTTGTAAGTAGTGTGTAAAATTCTACATAATTATATAAAATTCAATAATTTATATAGCAATAAAATTATATATTATATTATTTCACTGTTACTGTAATACACACAATGAAATATTTATTTTTTAATATTTTAATATTTAGAAAATAAGTATATTCTGTGTAATGCATTTACTTTATTTATATTATTATTATTATTATTATTATTATTATTATTATTAATAATAATAATAATAATAATAATAATATGTTGCGTTTTTGTATGTTTTGTATGTTATTTATTTATTTGTAGTACTGAAGTATTGAACATTCTCAAACATTCTCTGGCTTCATCATATAATCTATTTAATTGTCGTATAAAACATTATAATGCCAGTATATCGATTTATTGCCAGAGATGGTTTTATTTTTTATGTATTATATATTAAATATGAATATTTTGTAGTGTGTTATACTTAAATACGGTAAACAAACTTACCTGTAAACACCTGAGGATTTCCGGACCGTTACTCAAGCTGACGGTTAGCATTTAGCACCTGACGTACACCAGATGGAGTTGGCTAAATTATTTTACATTTGGAAAAAAAAAAAGTTTATATATTCGACGAAATTTACTACAATATCGATAGATAACTATAAACAAGCAAGTAAGGTTAAAAGGCGGTTACTGTCCGTCTTCGTCCAAAAATTAGCAATGAGTGATTTACCTCATGACGTGAATTAGTTTTAGCTTCCAGCTAATCAATTAAAAAACGCACGTGCCAGGGACGTGCTGCTTTTGTCAAGGTTGCCAGATTGGTCTTTTTGAAATTATGTCTGTTTTTTGTTAGTTTGTTTGTTTTTTGTTTTTTTAAATCCATTTTCAACCAAATCTACAAATTCATCCTGCAAGATCCAGATATGATTATGTCATATTTAAGCTTAATAGATTTTCTCCAACACACCAACACAATATTTTGGGCTAGTGTTCATTATCAGCTGTAGCCTCGCCATTAAGTCTCGCGCACTGTGTACACTATTATGTATGTCCTTTCTGAAGCATATTAAATCAGCATTATTAGGCAGCCGTAAAATGTTTGGTTTATTAAAACAATCATAAATACACCAAACATCTCTGAAATTCCACAGGTTACAGAATAGCTGTTAAAACTTCTACTTTAATTCATTTTTTAATAACCATAATTACATGTCATTTCAAGATTTCACACACATACACTATATTGCCAAAAGTTTTGGGACACCCCTCTAAATCAGTGAATTCAGGTGTTGTTTTTCAGGGGTTGAGCATTAAGGAACTCTTAATGCTTCAGCTTTATACCAAGACATTTTGGACAATTTCATGCTCCCAACTTTGTGGGAACAGTTTGGGGATGACCCCTTCCTGTTCCAACATGACTGCACACCAGTGACCAAAGCAAGGTCCATAAAGACATGGATGAGCTTGGTGTGGAGGAACTTGACCTCAACCAGATAGATCACCTTTGAGATGAATTAGAGTGGAGACTGCGAGCCAGGCCTTCTCTTCCAAGGAGTGCCTGACCTCACAAATACGCTTCTAGATGAATGGTCAAAAATTCCCATAAACACACTCCTAAACCGTGTGGAAAGCCTTCCCCGAAGAGTTGAAGCTGTTATAGCTGCAAAGGAACAACTCCATATTACATTCATGTGCATGTAAAGGCAGATGTCCTAAAACTTTTTGCAATATAGTGTATCTGTTTCTGTGATTATTAAACCTGAGTCAAATACAGATTATAATGATGTATATTTTTATATAAAATGTTTAATAGGAAATCATACATTTTCATGTGTCCACCAAAAAATGTTTTTTTCCCCCAAGATTTACCTCATACCATGTGATATCAATGGTTGAAAAGATTTTTAATAATACACTGATCATTTTTTTAATCATGTCATACTATTTACACATTTACAAACACACATGGAGATACAGGTTCATTCATATACAGTTAATAATGATGCAAGGACACCATTTCATGCCTCAGAGTGGTGGCTCAGGAGAGGGTCTGTTGGAGATGGGCTGTGATGGCATTAAAAGTGTAGGACTAGAGGAAGCCTTATAGATCTCCTGGCTCTGAACTTGAGGAGGAGATGGGATTGGGGTGTCTGGAGAAGCTGGAAAAAACAAGCCGCAAAACAGCATGAGGATTAATACTATATATACATACATGCATGTGGGTCATCAATAATATTCAACTAGTGATGTGTCTATAATTGATTATCTCACCTAACTGCTGTGCATGCAGAGGGCCTGAAATGGAGCTGATGACTAACGTCTGGCCCGTGACTGGATCCTGGGCGAGTTGGGGGTGGCCATGGTGGTGCAAGTACGGCTGCTCTGTGGTTAGACCTGTGAGGTCATCGACATATAGATTTAGGTATTGATTAAGAATGACATCCTAAACCCTAAAGGGCTTATTTCTGTTTCTCTGGGGCCAAAGATGGCGCTGACGTCATTAACTCAGCATAATATATCCTCCTCTGGGTCTCGATCATGTCATCTCTAATCTGCTTTTATAGAATTGTAGTTCTATAGGATGAGAATTTAAAATTTTGCAGCCATTACATGCATTAGGCTTATACATGTTCCTTTTTTTTACCTAAAGCCTTGTGATTTTTATTTCTGAAATTTGTTAATTTATGCAATAAGCACTTATAGTTTTATTTAAATGATTTATACTTGTTGTTAAGATTCTAATTGGGTAAAGAAAATTTGCCAAACCAATATGCCCTTTTTATTTATTAAAGAATGACACGTCATACATTTTATCCATTTATATTTACATTATATTCTGTCTTATTTCCTGTTATCACTTATCTTAGAGGAGTTGGTCATTCCTTCAGCATTCTCTCCATCCTGTAGACTTTCCCTTATTGGCGAACTACAGCTTTATTTCTGACTTTTTTCTGTTAAGTCTAAATGAATCCCCAAATTAAGTGCTTTCTCTCATCTTACCTCCTAGCAGCATCTCTTGCAGCAGGTTGTCGATCTTGGCCAGTCCGAAGAGTTTGATGAACTGGAGCTGCTCAATCATCTGCCAGGTGATGCTCTGCAGGGTAGGGAGAAGCAGCAGCAACTCGCCAAAGCGCCCACGAGAGTCGTACTGACGGTCATTAATGTAGTCTTCAAGACTCATCTGAACCTGGTACCTCATGCTTTTTATCTTCGAGGGATCTCTGAGGCTTTTGGCATCTGAAGGTCGTACCCAAAACAGGAGGGGTTAGAGAGATATACTTCAAAGTTTTTCAAGCTGAAAATCTCTATCCACTGTAGCGTATGTGGCGAAGAGAACAACATCCATTAACTCCAATCTCACTTATAACTGACGTCTAAATGCGGTTGTTTGTCAATACACCTGACACAGCTGTTTTTTTTTTCTTTTATAAATGATGTCCTGTATCTATATAATTTCTCCTTCAGTGAAGTGACTACTTTATCATTGGTGATGCAGATGTTGATGTTATGAGCATTACTGCGTGGAACCGAAGGCGCAGTGTAACTTAAACACCATCTCAAAAACCCCTGACATGTCAGGGAACTTTTTTCTCATCTTTCTCATCCTTGCTCCTTTATAGTTAGAGTGAAATGGATGTAGTTTTGTGTTTGTCAATGATCAAGAGCCGTCCTTAGACTGCGATCATAAAGTGATTTTCAGGTGTTTTGTTTTTAAAACTTTAAGCATAGGAGACTGTACCAGGGTCAAAGAAAACAATGGCTTTGAGAGCTGCATATTCATTGTCATCAATCTGTATGTCTTGAAAAGGTGAGACCAATTCATCCAGGATGCGGTTAGCCACTCGGCTGATCTCCGCCTCGGGGCAATTTCTGTGAATAATACAGCCATTACCTAGAAAAAAAAGGAGAAACCAGCATTTGCACTAATTTACGATTGAGACCTTCCTAAATGTACACATGCATTTATAAAGAGTTGATGTAAATTCTGATCAATAGCTACCGAGCAGCAGGACGTCTTTGTACACCATTGACCGCTTGGCCACTCCGAGCAGAAGATGTTCTCCTGCGTGCGCTCGTAATAAACTGACCTGCAAAACCGGAACAGAGGGAGAACGGCCTGAACATTTAGCTCATTTAAAAAGCATCAGCAGCCTACTATAAGCATACTCAATCAATACAATAACAAAAGAGATGGCAGAGAAGATCAGAAATCCTGCACAAAACAGGAGCTCCAAAGAGCAAGGCTGAATGGAGGGATAAATTGAGTCAGTCATGTGAATAGCAAATATTGAGCTCGAGCAAAAGGGCCTGCAATTTAAGCCAAGTGCCTCCCCAATTAGCGCAGGCAGTTTGGCTTTCCAATAGCCATTACCTGGTCGTCAAGAGGCAATTCGCCGAAGGCCGGGATGTATTTAGCCCACTCTACCAGAACAAGCAGCTGTTGCTTCATAGACTCGCACACGTCCCCGACGGTGGCTGATTTCTTCTCTGAGATATCAGCGGAGCCCGTCGGACTGGCGACGCAGATCTGCGCAGAGATGGAGGGAAGTTAGCACGTCCTCCAGAACCATTTATTATTACACAAGCTGTTGCCTTGCAAAGTAAACTCACATAAGTAGTCATGCAGATGATTGGAAATGTTGATGACATTAACCGATGCTTAAGCAGCGACTAATGCAAATTACAGACGCAGCCTCTCATCATCATCATTAACCAAGCATATCCGAAACGTTCCTCAGAGTTACTCTAATGAGATATTCATCTCCGTCTCTCGTCTGTATATTCCGTCTTTAATCAGCTTTGTTAAGGACGATCGGAGTCTATGAAGAATGTCACATTGAGCGTCTTCTGAATAAACTTACGATATTAAGGCTGCAATTATCATGAGGTTAATTTCACTAGTGTGAAATGCTATGTTAATGCCGATGGAATACAAAATGTGGACGTGTGTACAATCAGCAGCCAACCTGTTGTGAAAGGGACTCTGCCTGTGCCAGAACAGTGATAGGCGGAAGGTCATGCGAATCTGGTGTGCTTCTCCTGGAGCTGATACGATCCCGTTCATTCTGCACAGCTGAATAATGCACACACAAAAAATAAACCACACACAGCTGATTAGAATGCTAATAACAGCTTGAAAAGATTACTGATTAGCTAAGATGATAGCGTTTGTCTGACTCCTCCTCAGGCTTGCACACCTTCAGGACTCATAAAGTGTAGTCACGAAGACACTGACATGAAACAACTTTTTAAGTGGCACTAATTATTAAAGTCCAAGTAGTTTATAATTAGCATTTGAACACTTGTATTTGGTAATACAATCGAGTGCAAAGGTTCAAAAGTCATGAAATTATTTGTGAGTTATACAGGAGCACTGTTGAGATCTGGATTCTGATTGGTCATGAAGTTCAATTTATTTTTCACTGGTTTATTTATATCTATTTATTATAAGTATACTACTGGTACCGTCACAAATCTGTTCTTTGTTGCACTAACTGTAAGTACAATGTTAATACTGACAAGAGAAGAGAAACGGTATTTCGATTCCTCTGTATGTCTGCACATATGGTGGTATTGACAATAAAGAAAACCTTGAACCTTGAACCTTGGAGAAGGTGTTGATTAATTTTATGTGAAAATCCATACAGTAGCAAATCAGCTTTATCAGGTATAATGCGCTGGTTTCTCAGATCAACTTGTACAGTGGATTTAATTACAAAAGAAAAAAATGCTTATAGATTGTTGTGATGCAAAAGTGAGGGTTGTGAGGGAAAGACGGTTTATAGCTACTATAATGTACGTTTACATTTCACAGATGTTCCACAACATTTAAAAAAAAAACCTTTAATTAATAAACAATTAGATCGACAGCATCATTGACCATCTTAAAGTCTAGTCCTTCTTGTTACCAATTTGTATAAAGTGATACACCGATCAGGCATAACATTATGACCTGGTGAAGTGAATAAGACTGATGATCTCCTCATCATGGCACCTGTTAGTGGGTGGGATATTTTAGGCAGCAAGTGAACACTTGTCCAAGTGCAAGTGTCCTCAAAGTTGATGTGTTAAAAGCAGGAAAAATGGACAAGCGTAAGGATTTGAGCGAGTTTGACAAGGGACAAATTGTGATAGCTAGACCACTGGATCAGAGCATCTCCAAAACTGCAGCTCAACTCAGACAGGGGTGTTCCCGGTCTGCAGTGGTCAGTATCTATCAAAAGTGAGACCAAGGAAGGAACAGTAGTGAACCAGAGACAGGATCATGGTCGGCTAAGGCTCATTGATGCACGTGGGGAGTGAAGGCTGGCACGTGTGGTCCGAAACAGCAGACGAGCTACTGTTGCTTAGATTGCTGTTAATGCTGGTTCTGATAGAAAGGGGTCAGAATACACAGTGCAGGACGGGTCAGGGCTGTTTTGGCAGCAAAAGGGGGACCAACACAATATTAGGCAGGTGGTCATAATGTTATGCCTGATCAGTGTATATAAGCTTTATAGGAACAGGAAGAAAAACTATTTTAGACATTTGACCTTGCTGTGATCTTGACCTTGTTTGGATTGACTCCAAAATCTGTTCATCTGCAGGGTACGACAACACTTCTGTATAAATCCTACAAACATTCAAGCACTCGGTCATGAGATTGAGAATAAGGATAGATGGACACACAGATGGGAATATGTAAGTTACTTAAGGAGGAGTACAACCTTTTGGAATGTGCTGCTATAGTAAAACAATCAGCATTAGGCTGGTAACAGTGGCTCATATCTACACAGACAAGAACCTGAGCTGAAGACTGAACCTGTGACTCTAAACTGTAAAGCTGCAGCATCACCCGCTGCTATAAATTCAGGCACATCAACAAGCGTGCGAATGTGTTAATAAAAATAAATGCTGACTTAGGTTAGACTGCTGTAACATTTATGATGTATGTAATCAGGTGAGGGTTGAACTCAACTGCATAAAGACAGCACGAAGATTTGCTTGATGAAATGAAGCAGAACAAAACTGTGTAACTTTCTAACCTTAATATTTTGGTGCTTTTACTTATAAAGGTAAGGAGCAAGAAGGGAAAAAAACAGAGTGAGGTAAAAGTTTAACCGATCTCCACCCTGAATAACACGCGCACACATGGAAAGTGAGGTAGAGAGCACATGATCGCCTGTCATAAAAACCACAGCCAAGGTTATACATCCAATAAACGGCACATTCCTCATGTATCCAGTACATGTTTTTATGGCAGAACTTATTTTTAATGCTAAGCATTTCCTTTTTCCTCAAATGTTTTGTTAGGAATTAAATGCAATAGGGTGTGCTGTTATAGAAAAAAAAATCAACAGTGAACGAAGTTTAAAGTGAATTATTTTCCAATAATCGCATACTTTATTTGGTACATTTCTATATATAAATGATGGCACATTAAATTGAGCGCATTCATTCTAAATAAACCTTTATTTGCAGACCTTTGTTTTTCTGTCAGAGCTGACTTGTTGCAAAGAAAATTAATCAACCATTTTAGACCAGTCAGATTCAAGAACACAACAGCACTGTGCTATAAACGGGTCAGTGTACGTGTGGTTACCTTCTTTTTTCATTCCAGCTCGAAAGCATTTGTGAAGCCTGCAGAAGCGGCACTGATTCCTCTTGTCTTTGTCGATGACACACTGACGACTGAACCTGATCAAGCGGATGAAAAAAGTGCACATCTTAGATACAGGAATGAGATTCGAGGCCCTGCATCTTACTGCTGTGTAGGTAGTATTAGGATTGAAAATCATTTGGGGTTGGTGAGGGGCCGTCAGTTACCTGCAGGAGTAGACGTGGCTCTTTCTGATGCTTCTACGGAAAAAGCCCTTGCAGCCGTCACAGCTGGAGGCACCGTAGTGCTTGCCCGTGGCCTTGTCCCCGCAGATGGCACAGTTGGAGATCACGCCATTATCCCCGTGGCTGATGCTGGGCTCTGTTGGCATGCTGTCTGCAGATCATACAGCAAACCGACACATCATTAGCATTCAAACTGGCACACAACAATATCGACCTCTGGGTTTGGGGTTAAAACACAGCATGTGTGTTATGCATTGATTATAACAGTCACTCATTAGCGATCTAATATTCATACCGAGCAAAGACGAACGACGGGCAAATCCAGGAGTCCGGTAGCTAAAGCGGACTAGTTTGCAGAGCTAGCATAAGGTTAGCGTGACCCACAAAACAAATGTCTATTGAGATACATCTATGGCACCACGGCCTGGCCTGCTGTCTCGCAATCAGCGCTGTTAATGAGGAGGCAGAGGATTTCAATAAAGCAGTTTCTGCATAAGTGAACAAAGAGAGCGTGCTCGACCCTCTCGTGAAATAGAGATCAGCATCCCTCTGTTCACCTTCACAGAGGAAGAGAATCAATCATTCTTTTGTGCATCCAAAATCATAACATTTCAACAAAAGAACTGCAGCAAGGGGACCGGAGTCTTTTATTCGCCCCGAGCTGATTGAAATCTTCCTTTAATGCAGAACAGACTTAATTAGGATTTAGCCTCCGTGTTTTATCTCACAGACATGTATTCGATGGAGATTGACATCTCATCATTGAATTTTAATGCGCCGAAAGCCCGCTCTTTCGCATCGGGCCGTCTACCTATTCCCAACCTGATCCTTCCTCATTTGAGAATTTAGAAAAAAAAAGATGAAGAAGAAGAAGAAGAAGAAGAAGAGGAAGAAGAAGAAAAAGAAGTGCACCCATTGTTGTAGAGAAGCAATTTTGCACTGTCAGCTTCGGAGACACGGGCTAATAAACTTCAGCACATGTTTTATGCTCTTATTTTCAAGAGAAAAAAAATACTAGTTACGCTTTCACTGCATCTAAAATAAAGCAAAGATAAAATACAATGAGGAAATTACTTCCCTAAAGAATGAACTCAATTAAAGAACACTCTACACTTTTAAGAAAGGGTTCCTCAGATGTTCTTTGGACGGCTCAAGCTTTCTAAAAGAAACTAGACTTGGAACTCTTTTAAGGAACCATTTGCTAAGGTTTCTCTCACCTAAAGAATGATGCTAGACGGATCTATTTGTTTGAGTAATAAACACCCTAAAGAGTGTGTCCCTTGACTTGTCCCTCTGGTAGAACCTATACATCAACCCTACATCAGCGGGGTTCCCAAGTCAAACCCTTTTAGAAAGCAAAGATCCTTTAATGAACCTTATGGAACCCTTTTTCTTAAGGAAGTCTCTCTTAAAGTCTAGCAGCAGCCAACTGAAGTTGGTTTGGAGTTTTAATGCTGGATTCTGATTGGTCAAAAGGTGTTCCTTTAAATTCTATAACAGCAGCTCTGAAAGTCGCTCCTATTAATTTTTCTATTAATGTGATCGTTCAAATACGTTGTCATGTATTATATAGAGTGAACTCTCCATATAATCTGCTAATGTGTAGTTATTTAACACACAACAAAAATGTCTGATTGTTGAGATGGAGGGAAGGAGTCTCTAGTGTCAGTGGAAACTTTTCCGAATAACAGGAAAATCTTCACGACAGATGAGTTCATGATGTAACTACTTTATTTTGTGACGATCGCCCCTGTGCCTTCTTACGTGGACAACGCAATCAGTGCGGAGATAAGACGACTTGTTTGTGCT
The DNA here is from genome assembly GCF_019097595.1 of Hemibagrus wyckioides. Taxonomy (NCBI): domain Eukaryota; kingdom Metazoa; phylum Chordata; class Actinopteri; order Siluriformes; family Bagridae; genus Hemibagrus; species Hemibagrus wyckioides. The sequence continues at coordinate 2,181,297 of NC_080732.1, forward strand.
TGATAGAACGTACTTATAGCTTTGAATTTGAAGTTTTCCATTCAGATTATTTTATGGCCTCTATCTCAGCAAAGTGGATTCCCTGTACAGAACAGTAAAGATAAACAGGCCTATCTGTGTCATCACTCAATCTTAAGCCAGCATCTGGTTAATGAAGAACAAGAGTTTTAGATAAACCACTTCTTACGGCATCAAGCTACCACCTAAAACTCATCAGACTGCAATAAGTCGTTTCCTGAATCTAGGTCAGGTTATACAGGTATAATTGTTCAAGGTATTGTTTAATCTACATACAAAATCTGCCCCAGTAATATTAAATTAAGAGAGCTCTTTTTCAAAAGTTTTGGAGTCTTCAACATGGTTCAGCAGAATCGAAACTTTTGTTGAAATTTAAGCTGGGTTGTTAGACATCTATTGTTGCTGGCTAATAATTTGCTTTTTTTTGGCTGATGGAGCACAATCATTACATTTCCCAGTGTCTCATCAGTCCTGATGGATGACAGATGAACCCTGTCAAGATGCCTCATAGAACTAGCAAATCTGTCAGCTCTGTTTTTAAAGTTTGATTAATTAATTTAATAAAAATCAATCATCACTTGAAAACCATATGACCTCCAGAAACGAATAAGAAGCTCTAACTTCAAATCCAATGAAGTGAAAATATTTCAAGCAAAAGTTTTGTATCAGCAGCTGTCACGTCAATCATGTCAGTCATGCTACTCACCTCCGCTGTACAGCATGTCAGCGTTCTCAAAGCCCAGCGTGCTATAGGTGGGGTCCAGTCCTTCACAGTAATTAGCTACATCCATGTCCAGGAGGGATTTGGATACCGGCGTCAGAGAAAACTTCATCCCTGCTTAACTATTTCTGTAAAAACTCAAATGTCTTTACCACTGATTCCTTAAGTGTCTCTCATTTCTCCAGAATGCTGATTCGTCCTCCAGTAAGACGAGGGAGGAGCTGCTTTTGAAACTCCTTGCTCAGAACTTATTCACTAAACTTATCTCCCCTCCTTATCCGAAAACTTATCAGAAGGATGAGGTGATAAATCCAGTTGTATTGGGCCTATCGAGAGCTCTTAATCTACAGAAGATGACCATTAACTATGTGGGGGATTAAACAGACTGGAAGATTGGAGCATAAAGATCTTGTGATTGACGAGATTAAGTGAGTCAAATGCAATCACAGCCGTTATCTGACTACATCTTCTACAAAATATTTTCCACAAAGCGGATTGTGTCATCGGGCCGTCCTGCGGTCCTGTGAAACGAATGTAGCTGAAAGATTTCTGGCATTCATTTGGGTTAAACGCCGTTGTTCAACACTGAACTCTTGTCTTGATTGTGAAATATTGTTCAACTTTACAAACAGCTGCATGTGATCCTACATGAAGAGCACATTCTGGGCACCGTAAATCAAATCAGAGAGCAGCTCTTCCATAAAAGAGGAAAAAACTCTCATAATGTTTAAGCCTATTTGTTTATAAGCCAGTGTATCATCACCTTTTACAGTATGCGAGCAGATACATCAGGAATAGTCCACTACTAAATAAAGACATTTGGTGTATTTTTGGAGTAAAAGATTGTGTTTCCAAAAGACTCAATAGTATAGTCCTTTAACAAATCTCATCTTAACTTATATGTCACTAATCTTGAATAAAAGATGAATTTTTGGATATTTTTTGAAGAGGTTCAACATAACAACTGCTCATATATTAAATATGAAATAATCATTTATTAAAATTATTTTTGACATTTCTCAGGCACCAATAGCAGACATTTTTTTCTTTCATAGCTGCATATGTAATATAAATAACAATGAATTAGGAGCTTATGTCTGTTTTATTATTAGTTCCATACGATAATTCACACAGCTGATTTGAGTTCCAGCAGTTGAACGAATATTCACGCCATATTTCTGACAGTTATCCAAACTGAAAGCTTTTAACACGCCTTCTGAGGATGCTGAAAAGTGGTCTGTTGTGCACGTAAACAAGCCAAGGGTACGCTTGTGTAAGCTTATACTTGGCTTGTATAGAAACTAAGTACAAGCTAAGCCTAGTACACACCAAAATGGACGTATAATCGTCTAGCAATGAAATAAAATTAAGTTCACATTTGAAATAAATCAGTTTGTTGACCTGACAAAACTAAGCATATGATATAACAGATGTACCACATAGCAATGGTCCAAATGACCATCACCAAGACTGTGCTAATAATGAATGTACTGAATCTGGATTGATATCAGATCTGATTCATTATATGTCGTGGTGCATGGAATGAAGTGCACATCTAAAGAACTGAGGGCATGAAGCCTTTATTATCACCACACATACATTACAGCACAGTAGAATTGGGGTTAGAGCACAGGGTAAGCTATGATACAGTGCCCCTGGAGCAGAGAGGGTTAAGGAGCCTTGTTCAATTGCCCAACAGTGGAGCTTGGTGGGCTGGGGCTTGAACCACTATCCTCTGATCAACAACTTACAGCCTTAACCACTTGAGCCACCACTACCCTCATGAAACGGCACTGATGACTTAAACCATCTTAAACAAACGCAATCAAAACAGGATTCTCAATTCATTCAGAGGATTTAAAGCAGCTCCAGCTTCTAAGTAAAAGGAAGTTACATTTTAACCGAACTCCGATGCCGAGCGAAGCACTTCGTTTAAAAAGGGGAAGTGTAAGACTGTTTCAAGGTCACACCCACTATTTAGATTTTACACACAAAAAAAAACTATTAAAAGAAGAATGTGTGTAAGAGCTGTATTTTATCGAGAAGACAATTCTCAGATAGATAGATAGATAGATAGATAGATAGATAGATAGATAGATAGATAGATAGATAGATAGATAGATAGATAGATAGATAGATAGAATTTTCATCAAGAGATGATTTAGTCAAGGTCTAATTCATTCCACATCCAAAATAAGTTCGGAAATCTTAAAACCTTAAAGAATTCCAGCAGGATGTTTTACCCAGAATTACATCTATAATGTGTATCATGATATTATATGTATAATAAAGACACATTCCCTTACTCTTACTCAGTATACAGTTCCGTAAACTTTTTCAAGTCTATTCTCAAGTCATATAAACGTGAGTCCAGATCCAGGTCGCACAAGTTCATTCTCTCTGCATTGCTGTATCATAGATTGTTAAGTAGATTGTATACATTATATTACACGGTATATTTTAAAGGTAACAGTCAAGGATGTAATAGTATTATAGTCTAATAGTATAATATTTCATTTCCTTCACCATGAGGTTACCATTACAGACCATCAGACTCCTTTAGGACCGTTAAATCTCATCAGGAAACCATTTTGACCTTTTACACTATAAGAGCAACACGCTGAATGACCATTATAAACCTTATATCAGTAACAAACAAAACGGAAACCACATCTCAGGAATCTATTTATACGACTTGGAAAAAAAGAATGGGATGTATATGAGAAATGAAATAAAAGCGGATGAAAAATGAAACTGGAACATGATATTAATATGAATATAAATATATATCTAGGAAGTTTAAATAAAAAAATAAAAGAGTTGAGTCTATACATCTTTAACTTTTATTCATTTACTGAAGAGCAAAATCGTCCAACAGAATATTGTATATTAATCTTTTATTTGTTGAGGTTAATGGTTTAACTTTAAACAAATTCAAACCACATACTACTGCAATAAATAGTGTAGTATATTTTTTAAAAAATCACGCTTTCATATCTCAAAGGAAAATCTCAAACTATTTCAAGATACTGATCTTACTTATCTACTTCCGACAAGTCTCACTAGCATGCTAGCACGTTTAAATGAAAGTAGCAGCTGCTGACGTCATAAAGTCCAACGTACAAAAGGATAACGCAGTGCACTCGACGTATTTGCATACAGACTAATCTAACCCTGACCAGAGGAAGATATAAAACTGAGGTACAACTTCACAACATGGTTTCCACCCGCTCCACACGGCCTACCAGGGAAACAATCAACACAAACAACAGCTCTTACCTTTTCTCCGTCCTCACACGGCTGTTCATTGATAGCACCAAGTCTAAATGAACTATTTTGTTGTGTTTCTGGTGAAGGGGAAATGGAGGAGTTTTTTAAAGCAGCTGGTCATGTTGAGTGTCCTCAGGATCAAAAAAAGTCAGGGCAAAGCTGGGACACACTCGGCAGTGTCAGGCCAGTCTCATTACATCGATTTACTAAACAAACTGAAGCTGGGTGGAGATGTTAAACAGTAACCAGGAGCAATAAAAAAAGCACCAAAAGAAATGAATCAGTGGTGTGTGTGTGTGTTAACACACACCTTATACAGCAGTCACATGAATTCATTTAAAAATCCCGCTTGTTCACCTAGACATATACTTCTACCACAACTACTACTACTACTACTAATAATAATAATAATGTTTATATAATTATAAATGCTATTCATCTTTATTATTATTATTATTATTATTATTATTATTATTATTATTACTACTACTACTACTGTTGTTTCATGCTCACTACTACTACTACTAATAATTATTATTATAATAATGCTTATGCAATTATAAATGCTATTTATTTTCATTATTATTATTATTATTATTATTATTATTATTATTATTACTGTTGCTTCTGGTACTATTACTACTACTACTAATAATAATAATAATATTTATACAATTATAAATGCTATTCATCTTCATTATTATTATTATTACTAGTAGTAGTAGTAGTAGTGTTGTTTCATGCACACTAGTATTACTACTACTACTACTACTAATGTTTATACAGTTACGTTTTTAAAACATAAAATCCATTAAAGATTTCTTTTTTTCTCTCCAAATGTGTCTAATATGACCACCATGATGGCTTACAAAAAAAACAAAACAGACCTAGCATAAAACCGCTAGTTACTACAACTGCCTTATATAATATACCCAAATATATATATATATATATATATATTACAGCTCTTACTGGTTTACCAGGTGACCTGTAGCTGATCTGAGACATGGTGAATGCTTTGGGTTGAGATTCAGAAGTCCTACAGGAGACTAAGGGTCTTGTGGTATCATAAATATTTCTTTAAATCAATCTGGATCTGTAATAGATATGATTCTGATGTTTGATGGAAAACACAAATTCCTATATTAGAAAGCAAAACAATATTTATATTTTTTAAATAAAGAATGCTGGATAAACACTTCTGATTCATTAGAAAACATTTCAGGCTCTTTTGTTATAATCAACTTATTTTCTTTTTTTCTTCCAGCCCAATATGAATCAGATTAGCACCATTTTATGGCTAAAATCTAAATATTTGCTATTTATTTCTCAGTGTATTTCATTTTGTTGTTGTTTTCTTTTGTTTTTTTTTTAGTTTTTTGCTCTGCATTACTCCGTCTTAGACAGCAGAAGGCACCAAATCCTTATTTTACAGATTTAGCTTCATCCTTCTACCTTTATCTTCTCCTCTCCTTCCTTTCTAAAGCCGATGCTCTGACAAAAACTAAAACCTTTGCAAAGTTTTACTGTAAAATAAATTCATCTTAATCCAACCAATTCAATTTTTTGACCCTTTATTCAAACAACGAAATGTACAATGATGTTTATCGGCAACCTTGAACAGAACACTCTATAATAAATATAATTACTCACGTTGACTTCTACCATGCTAACAAAATGAAAATGAAAATAAAATAAACCTATGCTTCACTGACCAAACCCTAAGAACCGTTGTTAACTTATTGTTATAATCAGTCCTTTTCCCAACAGACTGACATGAAGAGGAGTTGGGGTGTGTCTGTAAAAAGACTGACAAGAGGTGCACGTAAATACAAACAAGCATCCTGCCCTAAATGTGTTTCCTCAGCCTGAATAACACGCGTGTAGTTATTGTGTTCTGCATATTTATACAGTTCACTTGTGCTTGTAAGAAAGTTCAAAGATTGCATTGCACCATTCCAAGAAAACTAGCAGAAGGCAATTTACATTATGCAAGCTAGCTGTCTTTTAACTTCTCAGAAATACCAGAAGTAAAGAGAATCCACAGAGTTAGAGAAATAGTTTTTGTCTCTCACTACAGCATCCGTTAGGTAAGCTGTCAGGGATGTACCAGATGTAACCACTTTAGATTGACAACGCTCAGTTTGTTCTCTGCAGTGAAGCATGACTGTTGTTCTCTGCCAGGATAAGTAGGTTCCACAGAGCAGTGTTTTCTACAGTCAACCCCCACACCTATGGCATATTCCCTTCCCGGCGAAAACAAACATCATGTCGAAGCAGGTAATGGACGTGAGGGCCAGGAACACCTCGTTAACAGCCTCATGGTTGGAAATGTTGTTCAGATAGTATAGCCGATACAGGTGATACGGGGCTAGGCAGAAGAGGATGATCAGCACGAGGCTGACGTTCTTCATCTGAGCCCAGAACTCATGGTGAGCCCATGCAGATGCACCGTGCTTTTTGATCATCGAGTACAAAATGGCTGCCAGCACACAGCTCATGATGCACGATACAATTATTGTACAAACAGACAAAAAAATGTTACACACGAATACAGGTTTTTTGCTGATCTCTGTGCCAAATTGGAAGCATTTGTGATCAGATGCATTGGCATCTGTCCCATAATGATGTAAGGTCACAGGGCCAACGATTAGCACCACTGACCAAATGCCGACGCTAAACGCCATAGCATGGAGACTCCTATAGAACGCGATCTGCTCCATTTTTCTGAAGTAATGAACAAAGTGAATGGTGAGAATGATGACGTAGATGACGAAGACCACGTGCATGTGAATGTGGATCATGCTGCTGACCACTTTACAGAAAAACATAGACAGGTTCCAGTTATCAGTCACGAAATAGTAGATGCGGAAAGGGATGGTGACCATGAAGATGACGTGGACCAAGATCAAGTTGAAAAAGGTGATGGTGGTCCACGAGCGCAGGTTAGATTTCAGCACACCGATCATTAGGGTCACACCGATGCTTCCCACCGTCAGCACCGTGGTGTAGATGATGATCAGGGCGATTCTGTGGGGCATCACTGGAGGTTTCACAGTAGTTTCAATCATTGGGAGAGATTGGGTGGTAAAATTTGCGATTGTAGTTGAATTCATGATTCCTGAGCAGAGGAAATAAACATTGTTATACTTAAACCACATCAATTTACCGTAAATATTATTTAGCAATAACACAGACAATCAGATGAGTAAACAAACTTTTTTGGATTTTCCTCTCCCTGTTAAACAGATTTTGTATCTTCTGTCTGTAGACATTTCTCAATCAGATATTCTCAACTCCACTAAGCTCATCATCATCAATCCCTTCATAAACTACATAAAATATCTCAAAAGCAGAAAAATATTCAACATTTGTGCTATGAAGTCTCTGTTGGTAAAAGTCAAAAGTTCAGAAACAAGCACGTGGGTAGAAAAGTCTCAGAAGAGTGTCAAGGACGTGTCAAGTGGAACTCTTGGTCTCCAAGAGTTTAAAGGTCAGACATATGCTTGAATAAAAAAGCAATAAAAAATAGCATTAAAAAAAATAAAATATGAATTTGGAAACCATGAAACTATGAAGCTTATAATTTTGTTTATTATGTGATTCCATATGTAATCATTCACAGATTTTAGTGAACATGCAAGAATTTCCCTAATGGGTTCAATAAAGTACTCTATCTATCTATCTATCTATCTATCTATCTATCTATCTATCTCTATATCTATCTATCTATCTATCTATCTATCTATCTATCTATCTATCTATCTATCTATCTATCTATCTATCTCTATATCTATCTATCTATCTATCTATCTATCTATCTATCTATCTATCTATCTCTATATCTATCTATCTATCTATCTATCTATCTATCTATCTATCTATCTATCTATCTATCTATCTACATGATAACGGTTATAAGATTCAAGATTCCAGAAGCTTTATTGTCATTTCAACCACATATATCTGACGCAGTACATAAATGAAATGAAACACCGTTTCTCCAGGACCTGGTGCTACAGAAACATACAACAAAGTTCAACACAAAACAACACCACAGAGCTAGGACAGAGGTTTGTCTTAGCCACGTAAAAAGTGCACAGTGTGCAGCTAGGTGCAAACCGAGCATAGACAAGACAGTGCAAAAGACAATAAATACAAGAAAGACAACACAAAAAGAACACAGGACACTTAGCGCCGAAAAAGAAAGAAAAGAACATGTGTGATGGAATGTAAGTGAAATAAAATAAGATAAAATGAAATGATGTAAAAAAATATTGTGCAAAAGTACAACAGCAGCAGTTGAGGTAGTGCAAATAGAAATAAACATAAATATAACTATAGCAGCGGATGACAGGTAGAGGTAGTGCAATAAGTAATGAACAATATAAATTATGTGTGTGCGTGTTATAAGAAATATAAACAGAGACAAAACAAAGACAGCAGCTCTGTGTATGCTGTATCTAAAACTTTTAACTGTACTGTATGATAGTTAAAAACAAAGCACTTAGTAATATTTCTGATTCACATTTTATGAGTATGTTGTTTTTTCCCCCATCTAATTAAACCTTTTAAAACCAATAAAACTTTTTTTATCTAAATAAAATAAAGTGAAAGTGTACATCACATACCAATAAAGCAGAAGCTGCAGTAAACAGACAGTGCTAGAGGAAGTAAAGCAAAGTGCTGGGGTCTCAGTCCTTCATATAGATGCACTGCACTTCTTCTGTGGGCATGTGTGCGTGTGTGTGTGTGTGTGTGCATGTGTGTGTGCATGTGTGTGTGTCTGTCTGTGTCTGTGTGTGTGTGGGTGCATGAGAGAGAGAAAAAGAAAAAAAAAAGGTGGGAGTGTCTCGCAACACTAGCTGCTTTGTCATTTACACCAGTTGCTCACATAACACCTCTAAGCAGTTTCCTCAAACAGAGCATGCTAGTTTCAATCAGCTTTCTATTTTAATTGTTTAAATGTGTTAAAAAATTTCAATGTCTCCCTTTGTCTGCTTTTTGATTAAAGCAGGATATGTGCAAAACAATCTGTGTGCAGTTGGAAAATATTCTTGCATAGCCACAAGCAGAGGAAGGAAGTAGTAGTGTGGTCTAAGATGATAATAATAATAATAGTAATGAAATTCAAATTAAGTCCAACAAAAAAACCCCAAAGAAAACCATGTCGCCCCAGTACGAGTTCAAATAAAAATCCGACACTGGTGATTAAAACTGGTAGAAGATTAAACGTTGATCCTGTTTGATCCTTAAAAGCTTGAGGTGATGTTATTGAGACTCTTGAGTTATGTTACCCAGAGTAAATAGAACATGAACATATTATAATATAATATGAAGAGTAAATATGAACAGAAAGCAAACACATCCATTATTCTGTTAGTCCAGAGATCAATTTATCATCCAGAAAATCATCCAGATCTTGCATTAGGTAGCTTTTATTTGTCACATATACATTACGGCACAGTGAAATTCTTATTTTCGCATATCCCACCCTTGGGGGGGTTTGAGGTCAGAGTGCATGGTCAGCGCCCCTTGAGCAGGGGGGGTTAAGAGCCTTGCTCAAGGGCAATGACCCCCCCCCCAATTACTACATATATATCTACAAAGGTTTTCTACAAGGAGACTAATTGTGTTAAAAGAACAGCTAACAGGATTGAGTAAAGTTCATATAAGAGAAAAGACCATGTATGGTTTCTAAAGTGTGTTTTAATATAAATATAACACAACAATCACATCACACTCTCTCTCACACACACACACAAGCCACTCAAGCAGGTAAATCAATTCATTGGGAAAACACTTAATGAATCTATAGCTTCAAGAAAGTCCAGTTAATGTTTGTTAATCTTCATTTAAACATTTTTCCCCCAAGTTTAAAGTTCATCACTGATCATTCATAATAAACCTTTTAATAAATAAAGTTTTTTATTTACTCATTTTTTTTGTAGACTGAATGGATTAAAAAAAATACAGGAGTTTTTACTATAGAAGAATCCTTGGCTAGGTTTGAAGAATCTCAATCATGTTTCATTCGTTCAGTACAAAAAAATAGATGCAATATTAATATAAATTAATATATATATATATATATATATATATATATATATATATATATATATATATATATATATATATATATATATATATATACACCCCTTCACCGTGTACGTGATTACTGTGTAATTCACACTTTGTAAGTCGTCCACATTTAGCACAATCCATTCAAGTTCAGGTTTTTCCACACTAATTTGCATAAATAGTTTTTATAGCAGAAATACAGAATTTTTTTCCAGGACCTTTTTAATGTCATCAACACATCATTTGTTTGAGGTTTTTCCTGTTTCGCTGTCAGAGCGCACTTAATTTCCCGCTAGAGGATTTGCATAGCCCCTAATCGCACATAACAGGGTTTACTTCCTTTAACCCTAATAACGTATTTACCAGAAATGTCTTTTTTTCAGCTTCCTTACAAGAAAGTTGTACTTACAGTGTAAAACCAAGTGTTCTTGCCACCAGCACACTGCTCTAAACACTAATCTTTTTCCAACAGCAGATCACTTAAAGTGGACCTTCACTTTTTGTCCAAACTGGAGTTTATTTGAGGTCAGGATGTGTGTCATCACACTCAGCAGCATCAGGAAGATGGTCATGGACATGACGATGACGTAGTGACTAATGCTATAAGAAAAAGAAAACATCAGATATGTCCTTATAAAATTCTCTCATATATAGCTGATGAGATATTTACTGCAGACTATTCATTAACCCCTAAACTCCCAGCTTAGTTCTTTATGTTCATCATACCACAGCATTGTTACACTGTTGTTTTGCAGAAGTTCTACAACATTACATATAACAGTCGATGGTGTCTGGGCAGTTTAAGGGGTTGAAGAGGAAAAATGAGAGATGTTTAGGAATTACCTTGTGCCGATATCAAGCCAGCTTCCGTAGTCTTTCACCAAGAAGAAGAAGTGCTAAGGAACAGGAGAATACGATAGAAATGTAGGTTCTAGCTTTAAAAACAGAAACGATACGGTTAAAGTGTAGCCTAATGAACCTACCAGTGCCATCAAATCAGAGATGACCAGCACGATAAGGAAAAGACTGAAATGGAAAATACATCATTTACAAGTATGTAATAAACATAGCCATAAAGTTTTTTTATTTTGTGAAGGCGTTACAGGGGCGGGGATTTAGGGGGGTTAGGGACGTCCCATGCATCCCGTGATATGAGAACGATGAAGCCTGTACCTTCGTGACGAAAGCCGTGTCGATACTTGAACACTTTCAAATGTGCACATAACAATTACAAATGGAATCAGGACCTGGAAAGAATGCAAAACCAATACATAAAGAAAAAAAAATTATTTCTACAATAATAACCCTATAATTCCAAATATACACTACATTTCCAAAAGTTTTGGGACACCCCTCCAAATCATTGAGTTCAGGTGTTGTTTTTCAGGGGTCGGGCTCGGCCCCTTAGTTCCAGTGAAAGGAACTCTTAATGCTTCAGCTTCATACCAAGACATTTTGGACAATTTCATGCTTTGTGGGAAGTTTGGGGATGACCCCTTCCTGTTCCAACATGACTGCACACCAGTAACCAAAGCAAGGTCCATAAAGACATGGATGAGTGAGTTTGGTGTGGAAGAACTGACCTCAACCCCATAGAACACCTTTGGGATGAATTACAGTGGAGACTGAGAGCCAGACCTTCTCGTCCAGCATCAGTGCTTGACCTCACAAATGCGCTTCTAGTGGAATGGTCAAAAATTCCCATAAACACACTCCTAAACCTTGTGGAAAGCCTTCCCAGAAAAATTGAAGCTGTTATAGCTGCAAAGGGTGGGAAAACTCCATATTACATTCATGTGCATGTAAAGGCAGACATCCCAGTTTTGACCTGGCTCACAGTCTCCGCTCTAATTCATCCCAAAGGTGTTCTATGGGGTTGAGGTCAGGCCAGGCAAGTTCCTCCACACCAAACTCACTCATCCATGTCTTTATGGACCTTGCTTTGGTCACTGGTGTGCAGTCATTTTGGAACAGGAAGGGGTCATCCCCAAACTGTTCCCACAAAGTTGGGAGCATGAAATTGTCCAAAAGGTCTTGGTATGAAGCTGAAGCATTAAGAGTTCCTTTCACTGGAACTAAGGGGCCGAGCCCAACCCCTGAAAAACAACACCTGAACTCAATGATTTGGAGGGGTGTCCCAAAACTTTTGGCAATATAGTGTACATTAAATATTGTGTAATTAACATTATTTCTGTGTGGTACCTTCCACATTAAAAGGCCACCCATGATGAAAGGATTAAATACAGTCAGAAAGCAGTAGATAGAAGCTGGGTCAAAACTGAAAGAGAGAAGAGGAAAAGGAAGCGGTTTTTATTTTCATTTAAATATAGGCTCCATGTAGAACTGTAACTTTCATAATCCCGAGGTCCACCAAAGACCCTGATATTAAAGTTTACCTGTTGATGGAGGCAATGTTTCCTGTGCCAAAGAATGCAATGATGATGAAGAAAACCTGGTGTACATTATTAAGGCATCATTTAAAAAAAAAACTTGAATGAATTTTAGATGTAGATGATTTCTTCATGTAGTGCAAGGATACAAAGAAGTATGATCTTCTGATATCGTCCAAACTCAGCTGCCTGATCCTGGATAAGTCGATATTTTCAGCAAAATCGATGCGCGAGAGCTGCAAAGACACTTGATGTTAGATAAAAGCTGAAGTTGTTCAGGTCAGTATTTTGCAGTGATTATGTGAATCCACTGAAATCCAGAAATCCATGTTTTAAGGCCAGAATGTTTAATGAATCTTTACAAGTCAGGATTAAACTTCAGACTGCACAAGTGATAAAATCTTTACCGATAAACAGACCAGGCAGGTTAAAGAGCATGAAATTCACTTACACTACTTTTTTTTCAGTTAATGTAATATTCACTTTAACAATATACCTTTACAAAACAGATATCATGTTCTCCAGACAACACACACACACAAATCCATCAAGAATTCAGTTATGTAAAATATAATCTTAAAAATATAATATTATCAGGTCATTTCTATCTTTCTACCAGGTCATTTAGTCATTAAATATCATGAATGAAACAGACGTACGTCTTGCATGCAACAGATCTTATTTATATAGCAGAAATGAGCACAATCTGGTCACATGTGGTTAAGTTTAGCTCCTAGTTGGCCAGCTGTGCTAGATGTTGTAGTTTTCACTATCTGATACTTGGTCAAAAGTGTTGTGGTGGTATTCACGTCTGGTCCAGGGCTTTTCGAGTTTGCTTCGTGTTTGTGTTATCACATCACTAGTGTGATCAACTTTAGTGACACTGACTGATTTCACCTAGACATCACATTTCTAATACTGAATAATAAAAAATTCAATCAGCAGATGTCTTTCCTGTATGAAAATATTGTGGGCAAAATGCTTATTGATCTGATCAGACACAAAAGAAGAAGAACTAAACGGTGCAACCTGTGCCAAACCACTTTTGAGTACCTCATTTCCATGAGATGGTGTGTGATAAAAATAAAGGTTGTTTAGATTTCCAGTTTTTGCCACCAACAAAGCAAATAGATGCTTTGGACTTCAAGGTAAAAAAAAAAAAAAAAAAATGAAAAAGGTCCAGGAGCCTGATCCATTTATTTCTCTTTAGATGCAGTTTTCAGATTCTATTTGGATTCAAATGAGTCACTTCTCCAAAAACAGACACCATTTAGCAGAAGCTAGAGGAGTTTAATAGGACAGCTAAAAAAAAAGTTGTGGTTGTGGTAGAGAGAGAGAAAGAGAGAGAGAGAGAGAGAGTGAGTGAGAGAGAGAGAAAGAGAGAGAGAGAGAGAGAGAGAGAAAGAGAGGCAAGACTCAATTTTACCTCATTCCTGTTGGAAATTCTGTGCGTGTCCACGGCTTCCTGCTCCATATGGATCCACACGAACATCAGCCATGACAGTACGGGAGGAAACAGAGCCTCGTACCTTTACAGAACACAAACCAAAATGAGCAAACACATCATCTTTGCAGATGATACTATATCTGCTGTATGCTGTACAGGACATGTCATAATGAGTCAGAGTCAGCAGCTAGGTATGCCTCTTGTATGCAACTAATACACAGCTCTGTTCTGAATACAGGTTTTGTTTGAAGCTATAAATCCAGTTTCACTGGACTAAAGGAATGAAATCTAAAAATCTCGTGAAGTTAAACTTAAAAGCAATATATGGACAAATAACAGATTTCTATCACCTGCCAAATGCAAATAAAAGGATACTGCAACAGAATCATGATCATTTTACAACTTCACATAATAAAATCTTCCATTCGGATCTTCTCGGAGCTAAATATATGATAGCTAAAGTTGTAGAATATTCCTGTAAACTGCTCATAAATCTACAGACAAAATAGAGAAACTGTGCATATGGTGTATGGTAAGCTTCAGAAGTTACTCATGTGGGGTGAAAATTTGAGTAAAACAAATAGACGCGTCTTTGTGTTACGTGATTCTGAACTCAGCATTTTGTCCTTGAGTGAGGAGCAAAATCACGTGATGCATTTTGTTTAAATCAGTCAAAAAAGTTAACGTGTACCCGTGGGTCGATCTCTCGGCTGTATTATATGCAATAAACTGAAAGTATTAAAAAGGCTCTGCTGGTCCTGCAACCATCCTACTTCCTTCAAAGGTTTCCAGCTTAACCTCAGAGTAGCAAAATGAGCATCTTTGTGGTGAGAAAGAAATGCAGAGAAGAACAGCTTGGTGACTGTAAACATACCACATTAAATTCACCATAGTAAGAACAGCCACTCAGAAAGTCTTGGTTAAAGCTAACCAGGACTTCTGAGTTCATTGTTAAGAAGTTCCGTTACATTTTCATTTTACATTTTAAATAATACAACCTAATAACCTAATTAAGCCTAATACAACTGTTTAAAATATACCTGTGCAGATCATGATGTTTCAAAATGAATTAAGGTCAGTGGATTAAAATAGCCTTTAATAATCAAAGCAACACAGTCATCTCACTGACTCATACTGTTAAAATAGGTTAAAATCCAGTAATGGTAAAAAGTAAATGATTCAGTTGGGATTTTTCGCAAGGTAAGAACAGAAAGGCAAGTCAACCAACCGGAATTTACAAGAAAAACCTCTTGAAGGCCACGCTACATGTGTGTTGAGATTCAGAAGACAGGTCCATATATAGAGACTCTGTGTCTTACCCGGTGCTGAGGAGAAGGTACACGCAGATGAGGGACATGAGAATACTCAGCAGCCTGTGGAAGAGTCGCGTAGAACTCAGCAGCGGCACAAAAAACGATGAGACTAAACGAGAGAGCAGAGTTTGGAAAGCCAGAGGCAAAATTAGAGAGTGAGAGACATTCTGAAAAACAGATAATGTAATATTCTCTCAAAGCGCTGTTCAACTCAGAAAGCGTTGGTTCATTCTCCATAACAGCGGCACAGATGCAAAGCACAGGTTTATCAGCTATATATGGTTGAAGTGACAATAAAGCTTCTTTGACTTGACTTATACTCATTCCCTGATTATTTTCTACAGTAATAACATAGAATTTACAGATATTGATGATATGGTAGAGTTTTCTGTGAGATGTTTGTCTAACATGTATGGAAGGAGTCTCCATTTTCTCACCACGAGTAAAATTTTCAGGATAGAGCAGTTCATGCTTTGCAGTTTCTCTGTAATATGACAAGTTGCCTTTGTTTTTTGTTAAAGATTTTTTTAAAAAAAGAGAGACTGATAAGGGAACAAGTGTTTGTAGCTGTTATAACCTCAATGAGAATAAGAGCTTGTTGGATGAAAATAAAAGGATACTATAAAAATGCATAAAGTTTGTTTCAATAAAAAATTGTAATTGTTTCGTAATTATAGTAATAAAATACTGCTGTTAGTGAAAAATCATTTACCTTTGGGGTGAGAACTTTAACTCCTCTTGGTCATGCTTTCCGATTATTTTTTAAATTTATTTATTTATTTAATTTTCTTTTTTTTATTATAATAGCACGATCCACAGTCTGTTATTTGATACAAAAAGGAAGTATAAATGTGAAGTTGTCCAACCCAGAGTGGTCCAGCTGATGAGTTGATTGAAGAGCGGCAGGCCTTGTTTGAGTTGCAGACTGGAGTGTGTGCTGGAAAGCACGTATGTGCACAGCGCCACCTGCAGCATCTACAAACATTACACAATGACAATGACAGGAATTACCAGATTGTCTTTTGCTAAGTTTGACCAAAACAGGACATTTATTCTGACTCATTAGGATGAAGGAGTATAATCATTCAAAAAATCTTTATCTGTGTATTTTTGATAATTGTGTGTGTGTGTTTTATTGGGTGAGAATGCATCACAGAAAGAGGAGAAAAATATGAATAAAAACCTGGCCAATAAACAGCCAACGATCTCTCGCACGCAGGCCTGGGTGTCTATGTGACAAGACGTAGAAGAATGACGTGAACAGCATTACAGCTCCAGCACATAACCTGAATTAAAAGATCATAAACACCCAGCATAAGAAATATACAATAGAAATATTTACCGATGTGGAAATGTTTATATTATTTCCAGAGTGTGAGATCTTACACGTAGTTGCTGTTGGGTTCTCGTCCGACAACAGGCAACAAAGGAAACACTGCCAGACACAAGCAGCTCAACACCCAGCTCACTGACGTGAACTACAACAACACCACAACACAGGACATATACACTACCAGTCAAAAGTTTGGACACACCTTCTAATCCCATGGTCTTTCCTGATGTTTATTTCTTTCTACATTGTAAAACAATGCTGAAGGCGGCCGAAATCCACAATAATGTCCTCTGAACAGTTGATATTGAGATATGTCTGCTACTGATGCTCTGTAAAGCCTTCATAACGCCTCTAATCTGAGGTGCTGTTAATTGGTGATTTCTGAGGCTGGTCACTCTAAATGAACTTCTCCTCTGCAGCAGAGGTCAGTTTTGGTCTTGCTTTACTGGGATGGTCTTCATGTGAACCAGTTTCATCATGGTGCTTGATGGGTTTTGCAAATGCACTTGACAACACTGTTCTTGCAAGAACTATTCCAGAACACCTGACCTTCGTGTCTTAAAATAACAACTGACTGTTTTTTGTTCTCATTACATATGGATTACTGAAGTCCATGTGTGTTATTTCATAGTTTTGAAATCTCCAGTATTGTTCTAGAATGTAGAAAATAAATCCCTAAACAAAAAACATAGAATTAAAAGGTGTGTCCAAACTTTTGACTGGTAGTGTAAGTAAGCATGCAATGTAAGATAACTACAAATGGATAAATAATTATTTAGATAAATAATCAATCAATGGCAAAGTGATAAGAGAGGAATAACCACACTTCAAAATAATAATTAAGACCTTGGTGCTAACAATAACTCTGCTTGGTCACAGATCCTATAACATCATGACCCGAGGTGTTTTTTTCTTTAGGTAACACATGAAAGTAGGTAAAAATTCAATTGGTCTTCTGTCACCGGAATAGCAGTTCTGCGCTGCAAACTCACACAGGAAATGAATGCTCGCACCTTTTATTTTGTCACATATGATTGTGAAAGTATCGCTAGAAAACCGGATTTAATAACTCACCTTGGTTTTTCTATAAAGCCCTGATATGACAGGCCACAGCGCCAACGCTATCAGTCCCAGGGTCAACATGGCACGATAGAAAAAACTCACAACCTTCAAATCAGTGGAAAAGAAATTAGTTTAAAGCCTGATTCCGGTTATGTTTTGAGAAAACCAGAGTATATGCGTGTATTTTGGTATCATATGTAATCTCTATAATATAATATCGTATATATAATTGTCTGTGTTCTTACCAGAAGCTCTATCCCAAATGTGACTAGGAGGAAATATCCAAAGCATTTGCTCAGGGGAAGGGAAGGAACCGATCTGATGAGATCAACAAAGATCCCGAATCTAAAAACAAAAACATGAACAAGACAACTTTTGGATATTAAATAAAAGCTGATGAGTTATAGATTTCTAATAGAGATATCCAAATAAAACGATTTCCAAATTTGAATATAAGGTTTGACTAATGTCTCCATGCTTGAGTAACCAAACACATCCCTAAACTACAAACAAGAACAAACTAAAAACAAGAACATCCACAAAAACCACACAAACTTATTTACTAGCAGGCTCCTTAAAGGACTATGTCTTGCACGTGAGAAATATGTAAGCCTTAATTAATATATAGTGTGGAGCATTACTATGCAAAGATGCAAGACAGAGAGTGCAAATATATGCATTTTACACAGTACAACATGTAGTGAAATGTTTTTGTTTTTTGCGACTGTCCTATGATGGAAATAAGGAAGTAGAATATAAAATATAAGAAATGCAATTTAGATAAAAATGTAACTCTAGAATATAAAAAATAAGAAATACAATTTTTTTAAAATGTAAAACTAGATTATAATATATTAGAAATACAATTTTTAAAAAAATGTAAATATAAAATATAAAAAATATAATTTAAATAATAATGTAAAACTAGAATAGAAATGATAAGAAATTTAATTTACATAAAATGTAACTCCAGAATATAAAATATAAAAAACATAATTTAAATAAAAATGTAAAACTATTCTATAAAATATAAGAAATATAATATAAGTAACATTGTAAATCTAAAATATAAAATATAAAAAATATAATTTAAATAAAAATATAAAACTAGAATAAAAAATAATAAAAATACACTAGAAGAAAAGAAGACTCTAAAATAGCAAGAAAATCAAGTATAAAAAGAATATAATTGACATCATTATACAATATATAAAAATAAAACTAGAAAAAAAGTAAACAAAAATGGACTAGAATAAGAATAGAATAAGCAGAATAGTGATAGTAAAATGTACAGTGAGATGGCTGACCCTGCAAACACAAGGCATAATCGAGGTTAGCTCACTCTTTCAGGACCCCGTACCACACAGGGACAGGCAGCAGGCAGTAGATGTAATAGGTGAAGGAACTGGCCTGAAGAAACAGGAAGAGAAACACCAGCAGGCCCACACACACAAACACATGACCCAGATGTCTCCCTCCCATCTGAAACGAAACAGGAAACACAGCAGGCAGGTGATTCAGACAAATATGGTGGGTTTTTCCGTCTAAATTACGTCAATTCATTTAACTAAAGCACCAGAAAAAAAAAACACCAACACAAAAAACACGTTGGTATTTCTGTAATGGTTAAAGGTTTAATATTTTCCATACACTGCACATATGCTGAGAAAAGAATTTTAAGGTTTATAAATTAAAGCTAACGTTTGATGAAGATTTTTATTCATATTGTACTTGTATAATTAAACCTTATTTAAATAATTAACATCTTAAGATGATCTACTTCTATTTCTTCATAAAAATCGGAAGCTGTTTTCAGTCTTACCATCAGGCATAAC
This sequence comes from Hemibagrus wyckioides, assembly GCF_019097595.1. Taxonomy (NCBI): domain Eukaryota; kingdom Metazoa; phylum Chordata; class Actinopteri; order Siluriformes; family Bagridae; genus Hemibagrus; species Hemibagrus wyckioides. Next base: position 2,200,767 of record NC_080732.1, read on the forward strand.
ATTATGACCACCTGCCTAATATCGTGTTGGTCCCTGACCCATCCTGCACTGTGTCTTCTGACCCCTTTCTATCAGAACCAGCATTAACTTCAGCAATTTGATCAACAGTAGCTCGTCTGTTGGATCGGATCACACGGGCCAGCCTTCTCTCCCCACGTGCATCAATGAGCCTTGACTACCCATGACCCAGTCACCGGCTCACCACTGTTCCTTCCTTGGACCACTTTTGATAGATACTGACCACTGCAGACCGGGAACACCCCACAAGAGCAGCAGTTTTGGAGACGCTCTGATCCAGTCGTCTAGCCATAACATTTGTCCATTTTTCCTGCTTCTAACACATCAACTTTGAGGACAAAATGTTCACTTGCTGCCTAATATATCCCACCCACTAACAGGTGCCATGATGAGGAGATCATCAGTCTTATTCATGGCACTTCTCAGTGGTCATAATGTTCTGCCTGATCAGTGTATTTGCAAATGGTTCAACATTCATTTAGTATAGTTGTGTACATCTCACCACGTCTCTGCTTGCAGGTGGTTTGCGCAGGCTGGCGTGAGTCTTCAGGATGACCAAAACCACGTAAGACGCCCATCCGGTGAAACCTAAGACAACGCTGCAGCCCAGGAAAAAGCGGTCATAGGTGTGATAGTAGGATAATCCCTCCATGGCCTGATCTATCAGAGCTTCACACTGATGAATCTGAGACACAAAAAAAAGAAACTTTAGATGTTTATACTTGTGTCAGAGGATGAAACTTAAAACGTTAATGTTTGGTACTTACAGCTTCATCAAAGTGCCCAATCCTGATCAGAGATCTTGCGTGGCTCACAAACTTGTCCATTTTAGAATCAGTCAGGGGTCTAGACAGGAAATAACGAGATATTAATTAATTAAATGACCGAATACAATAAGGTGTGTTGTGTAATTCACTCCTAAAAAGACAAAAACTCTGCTCACTGGTATGGTGTGAAGAGAAATGAAAAAGTGGTCTCCTTTTTCTGCCTCATTTTCACCTAATAAACAAATTTTTAAAAAATCAAATTACAATCATACCTTAACAGTTCAAATGGATCCAAAAAATGAAAGAGGAACTCGCCTTGAATTGCTCTAGGATCTGAACGGCATTCGCATACATGCTTTCGGCTTTGAAATGCTGGCTGTTATTGAGGTACTCGAGTGGCAGGACCCCCTGCAAATAAATATAAAGATATCAGCTCTGATGCAAAAATATAAAATAAAATAAATAAATAAATACAAGAGATCCTCTGTAATCACAATATGAATTTATTTTACTATTCAAATATTAAGCATATTGGTTTCTTTATTATTTGTCCTGAAAATCAGTACCCAACAGGCACCAATCGATGGATTTGGTACTAACAAGAACCAAAACAATGGGCAATTTGACAAAAAATTATGAAACGTGAGATAAATCTCCATCAATGAGTTTTCAACTGTATCAATAACAGAACAGCTCTGTTGCAGCTGAAGAATAAAAAATGAATTATGATTTGTTTGTCAGTTTGATTTCAGGATTTCTGTATTCTCACAATTAAATATCGGGTACTGTTATTATTTTTTTTTATAGCAATAACAGATTTCAAACTTACCACAGAGTTTAGTGGGATAGGAACTCCGATGAGAGACGACATGAGCGGTGCTATATCGGCCTGCATTCATTTGAAACATCAAAACAGATCAAAAATAATTCTTCCCAAAAACAAAATATAGAATTAAGTACAAAAAGTAAATCAAGTCCTACCTGGTTGACATCGATCCTCCTGTACATCTCCAGCCCCCAGTCTGAGATCATCACAAAACACACAGTTAGCCAGTCCTCTCCAGTCTAATGCCCACTATATAGTGACTGTGAGTAAAAATGGATGTAAACACACCTCTGCTGTAGTCATCATCATAATTCTGGAAAGCGGGGGATCTCTGAGCTCTCTGAACCCCGGCCCCCCACGCCACCAAGGGAGTGAGGGTCTCTGACGGATGACCGGCTCCATGAGACCCTAAAGGAGACAGGAACCAGTGTGAATAATATGACACATACATTAGCTGCATCATGTTTTTGTGGATTTTCAACATACACTGTATTGCCAAAGGTTTTGAGACACCTCTCCAAATCATTCAATTCAGGTGTGTATTTTAGGACTTGGGCTTGGCCCCTTAATTCCAGTGAAAGGAACTCTTAATGCTTCAGCTTTATACCAAGACATTCTGGACAATTTCATGCTCCCAACTTAATAGGGACAGTTTGGGGATGACCCCTTCCTGTTCCAACATGACTGCACACCAGTGACCAAAGCAAGGTCCATAAAGACATGGATGAGTGAGTTTGGTGTGGAGGAACTTGACTGGCCTGCACAGAGTCCTGACCTCAACCCCATAGAACACCTTTGGGATGAATTAGAGTGGAGACTGTGAGCCAGACCTTCTCATCCAACATCAGTGCCTGACCTCACAAATGCGCTTCTAGAGGAATGGTCAAAAATTCCCATAAACACACTCCTTAACCTTGTGGAAAGCCTTCCCAGAAGAGTTGAAGCTGTTATAGCTGCAAAGGAACAACTCCATATTACATTCATGTGCATGTAAAGGCAGATATCCCAGTTTTGGCCTGGCTTGCAGTCTCTGCTCTAATTCATCCCAAAGGTGAAGAACTGTGAAGTTCCTCCACACTCATCCATGTCTTTATGGACCTTGCTTTGTGCACTGGTGTGCAGTCATGTTGGAACAGGAAGGGGTCATCCCCAAACTGTTCCCACAAAGTTGGGAGCATGAAATTGTCCAAAATGTCTTGGTATGAGTTCCTTTCACTGGAACTAAGGGGCCGAGCCCAACCCCTGAATTTAATGAATTGGAGGGGTGTCCCAAAACTTTTGGCAATATAGTGTATCTGGACTGATACATTTGCTCAACATGACCCCACTGGATCTGGAATTTTCAGTCTGTTCATTTACACAGCAAATAAATTCCACTTTATTGTTATCTCTATGCTGCTGATGCCATATTACATGTGCTGTTTTACATAACTGTCATGGTTCCTCTGGAATATGGAAAACAAAAACCAGGAAAATATACAGGAATTGTATAGTTCCCACTCAACAAAGAGAATTTTTTTTAGCTTTTCAAACGGTGCTTAGAAAGAACCTAAGGATTACTAAAACTCTTCAGGATGATAATATGACTAGATCAGGAGCAGATAAAAACCTTACCCCAGTTTGTCATGCCGTGATCCGCTGTAAAAACATACGCTGTTCTCCCATCGTTCCCAAAAAACTCTTCCAACACGGAAACAATCTCGGACACGCCGCTGTCAACCAGGCCGATGTTATCCAGATACTCCCTTGTAGGAGACAGGGAAGATTTCTAAATTACACATGTTGTAAGTCGTCCTGGCGTTGCTAAAGTTCCTAAAGTGTCTCATTAATACAGTCTTCAGCTTTACTCTCCTGAAAAAAAATCCATGCTCTGTGAATATGCTACACTGCCTGGATTTGCATACTGAAATTTGATTGGCTCTTAGATTTACTGATGCAATAACACTCTCTCATCACATGAACTCAGATTTTCAGCTTCTTCTTACAAACTTATTTAGCATAAACATTTGTATTTTGTCTAGTCCATGCAATTCCCTGAACATTCCCTGCATCATTTTAGTTAAAATCAATGTTTATTGTTCATCCATTTTCATTGTACTATAATCTAACCAAATAACCTACAAGCTGTTACTAAAAATTCAACTGTGAAGATTCACCCTGATGTTCACCGCTGAGCTAAACTTACACGTACACTGTCATAAGATGGTTCATTCTTTCGAAAAGTGGTAGAGAGGTGTGAAGATGTAAAGTGACATAGAAAATAGTACACAAGTCAAGTCAGGAGCGTGTTGATCAGTATAAATACGCTTCACTTAAGCGTTACAGCTTACTTTGACATAGGTCGGTGGGCGTGTCCGTTGGTGTCGATTCCCAGAAGATGAAGGAAAAACACAATCTTATCTTCATGTAACTGAGACATGAGAGGTTGATTCTCTTTGGCCGATGTGAGAAAGTCCTGCAAGCAAAAAAAGGACTTAATATGAATATGTACGCATATCTATCTCCTCTCTAGCACACATGCGAGTTCACACCTTCACTTGATCGAACACCCAGGTATCTAGCTTGGAGGCATCTTTCGAGGCAAAGTCCTCCATTGCAGCAGGATAAGTGTGAGTGTACACATGATCTCCACTCGCTCCTGCAGGGAACACAAGATTAGACAGAGCTGCTGCATTTATTAATGACATAAAAGTGCATGTGGTTTACTCAGAATTCACCTTTAGCAAACATGGGCAGGATGTCAGGACTTCCCCAACACCATGTGTACCGGCTTTCATTAAACACCGAGTCAAACTCCACTGGATTCTCCTTCCAGCCTGAACACACACACACACACACATTTATATACACTATATTGCCATAAGTTTTGGGACACCCTTCCAATTCATTGAGTTCAGGTGTTGTTTTTCCGGGGTTGGGCTCGGCCCCTTAGTTCCAGTGAAAGGAACTCTTTATGCTTCAGCTTCATACCAAGACATTTTGGACAATTTCATGCCCAACTTTGTGGGAACAGTTTGGGGATGACCCCTTCCTGTTCCAACATGAAGCAAGGTCCATAAAGACATGGATGAGTGAGTTTGGTGTGGAGGAACTTGACTGTCCTGCACAGAGTCCTGACCTCAACCCCATAGAACACCTTTGGGATGAATTAGAGCGGAGACTGTGAGTCAGACCAAAACTGGGACGTCTGCCTTTCCATGCACATGAATGTAATGTGGAGTTGTCCCGCCCTTTGCAGCTATAACAGCTTCAACTCTTCTGGGAAGGCTTTCCACAAGGTTTAGGAGTGTGTTTATGGGAATTTTTGACCATTCCACTAGAAGCACATTTGTGAGGTCAGGCACTGATGTTGGATGAGAAGGTGTGGCTCACAGTCTCCACTCTAATTCATCCCAAAGGTGTTCTATGGGGTTGAGGTCAGGACTCTGTGCAGGACAGTCAAGTTCCTCCACACCAAACTCACTCATCCATGTCTTTATGGACCTTGCTTCATGTTGGAACAGGAAGGGGTCATCCCCAAACTGTTCCCACAAAGTTAGGCATGAAATTGCCCTTGGTATGAAGCTGAAGCATTAAGAGTTCCTTTCACTGGAACTAAGGATTTGGAGGGGTGTCCCAAAACTTTTGGCAATATAGCGTACACATACACAGATCTATGTAAGTGATACGTTATACATAAGTTATTACCAGGTTATTACCTTTAGCCACAGCACTGACATCCTCATAAAAGCCAGCAATAAGAGCTACATGTCCAGGACGGGATTCTGTCGGGACACGTGTGTGGGACACGCCCCATGAACCGCTCTCTTCAATTATACTCCTAATGGAGGTAAATAAAGACAATAATAACTAATTGTAGGAAAGGATGAAAGGGTGGAAAGAAAGGATAAAGCAAAGTTATAGCAAGGATAGAGCAAACTGAAGGTAGAAAAAAGGAAGGAATACAGGTAGGAGGAAAGTAAGAAAAAGTGAAGGTAGGAAAGTAATGGAAAGAATGAATGAATAAAAGAAAGAAAGAAAGAAAGAAAGAAAGAAAGAAAGAAAGAAAGAAAGAAAAAGAAAGAAACCAGGATTCAAATTTATAAAGAAAGAAAGAAAGAAAGAAAGAAAGAAAGAAAGAAAGAAAGAAAGAAAGAAAGAAAGAAAGAAAGAAAGGAAACTGGATTCAAATTTGAATGAATGAATGAATGAATGAACAAACAAACAAATGAATAAAAGAATGAATGAATAAAAGAATAAATTAATTAATGAATAAAAGAACACATGGATGAACGAACTAACGAACAAACTAACAAATGAATAAAAGAATGAATAAATGATTGAATAAAATTAATAAATAAATAAATGAATGAATAAGAGAATAAATGAAGGAAGAACGAATGAACAAACGAATGAATAAAAGAATGAACGAATGAATGAATGAACAAATTAATAGAGAATGAATGAAGGAAGGAAGGAAGGAAGGAATAAAAGAATGAAGGAAAGAATGAAAGAACAAATGAATGAAGAAATGAACAAATGCATAAATGAATGAATGAATGAATGAATGAATGAATGAATGAATGAATGAATGAATAAAAAAATGAATGAATGAACAAATGAACAAACAAATTAATTAATTAATTAATAAACGAACGAACAAACAAACAAACGCATGACTGAATGCATGAATATATGGATGGACAGATGAATGAAAGAACGAGTGAATGACTGAATGAACGAATGAATGATTAAATAACAGAATGAATTAATGCATAAATGAATGAATGAATGAATGAATGAATGAATGAATGAATGACATCTCCACCCAGTCCTCACCTTAAATAGGGCATCCTGATGGTGCCGTTGATGTCCGGCTTGAACATGCTGTCCACTCTCAGACCGTCGGCCACGAAGAGCACCAGGCGCTGGGCAGGAGACGGTAGGGGGACATGCTGAGGACTCATCCCATGAACCAAGGGTGAGGTGAAGTAGATGTCAAATATGGAGATGAAGAAGACCACATGGACCAGAAGCCCAACGATGAAGAATGTGATCATGTTCATCCTGTCTGTCGCTCTGATCCTGTGGAATATGAGAACAGGCAGCTTTTAGGAGCTAGAACACTTCTTTTCTATACATTTACATTACATCTGTTGATCATTTCATTTCCATATTTCATTGTGAGTGGTTAAGAAACGAAATGAATCCCAAATGACTCCGTTCTCCCTGTATATGCACACTACACGGAGTAGATTATGATCACTACTGCACCCTCTGTAGTGCCCTACATTTTACACATGAAGTCATTTGGGATTAAGCCTTTTGCTCTTACCTTTGCTATATTTCGTAATGTTTGTTTCATGCTTGTTTCACCATAACATCACTGTCCGATTTATAAATGATGACCACCACAAATCCACACAGTTTTACTGTAATAATGAGTAATAATGATCTCGGAAAATGAACTTTAATAATAACACTCTCGCTAACTATCCAGAGCAGCTTCTGTGAACGTCTATTCCTCCACTTCCGGGATGACGTCAGAACGTAACCGCCTCTCCTAGGATGCTGGGTAGTGAAGTACGACGGATGACTGCTAACAGCTAGAGTAGTTTCTCTCTTCATTATTTATTTGTATACATTAGATGGTATCATTTTTATATATATTCATGTTAACTGTGTATCTAATTGTAAACTCGCTTTAATAAAACCAAAAATAGGATTTTGTGTTTATTACGTATTTGGTTTAATATACAAACAGAGCCATTTACACGATTCCACCACTAAAGGGCGCACTTTGACCAAAATAAATAAAACCAGTAAACAATTATATACAATCTCGACTGAAGTGTTCTGATTAACCATGTAAAGCTTACCTGATTAAATTAATACGTATAATATAATACATTAATACAACCAATACACCCCCTGCACTTTTTCCATCTTTTGTTTAATTTCTATGAATATTTGATCAACCTCAGCTTTCCTATATGTGTTATGTCGCATAGGTACATACACGCGATATTTCCTGTTTGATAGAAGAGAGCAAATGACCATCAAATGCCTTTTAAATAAGTTTTGGAAGATTTATTCTAAGCTCTATTTCATAATGCAGAAAGATTTCACTCATAACCACATGAGGGCGCTATGTACACCTTCAAGTGTGCTTAACAGGTTGCCATGCAGGGTAAAACCCCACGCTAGGATTGAAAGTTATGAGACATTTCAGGTGTTATTTTTGGAAAATCATCAACGACGGGTGCGTAAATTGTTATGGTGGAGTCACTACTCCATCCACAAGCTTGGCCATATACGTTTTTTTTATTTATGTCCATTACCCACCACATAAGTAATTAGGAATGAGGTATTAATATATAGTTACGATAGTTAGTATGAAAACAAGAAAATTAATATAAAGTATGAATATTATTGGAGCCGAAGTGAGGATATTATTATTATTATTATTATTATTATTATTATTATTATTATTATTATTATGCAAGTGACCGAACGTCCAATTTGCAGGAATTATTAGGATCTGGCAACCTTCGTCAAACTGCCATTTTCCGTAGAAGAAGAAGGAGCAGGCGCTACTAGCTAAAGCTAATGTCTTGGATTATATAAATTATATAATTATAAAGTTAATGCCATTTAACCGACTAGTGATCTAGACTCATAATAGTTTTGTGCCTTACCTCTAAGTTGTTTTGTGTTGTCTTATAAATTATATACAGCACAGAAGCTGCATTTGGAGACAGTGTTAGCTTTAGCTTTAAGCTAGCCATGGCCGGGAGCAGTATAGCTCAGAAGACGTGGGAGCTTTCGAACAGCATCCAAGAAGTTCAGAGCATCGATGAGATCTACAAATATGACAAAAAACAACAGCAAGAAATCCTCGCAGCCAAACCTTGGACAAAAGAGTTGAGTAACAGTGGATCAGGTTGTGCTAGGTGTCCGGATCAGACTTGTTTACAGCTATCACTTCTTAAAATCTAAACAAACAGCATCAGCCATGATGTATCTATTTGGGTGTCCGGAACCTTTTGACCACATAGTGAATATTAAATGTGTATATACTAATTGACCTATGTTTATAATCATCTTCCTCTAAATGTCACACACTTGACAGATTTGCATTTCTGTATCTGTGACATGTTTTAAGCATAATAATTATGTTTTTCCAGTCATCATTATTTTAAATACTGCAAGATCTCCGCACTGGCCCTGCTAAAGATGGTGATGCATGCTCGCTCCGGTGGGAACCTGGAGGTGATGGGGCTCATGCTGGGGAAGGTGGACGGAGAGACCATGATGATTATGGACAGCTTTGCTCTGCCTGTGGAAGGAACCGAGACCAGAGTGAACGCCCAGGCTGCTGCATACGAGTACATGGCTGCTTATATCGAGAATGCCAAACAGGTACTCATCTCATCACCTTAGACATCATCATCATCATCATCGTCATCATCATTACATCATCATTACATCATCATTACTCTTGGGTAGACTTTGAGATGTATAAGTCTTATCCAAATAAACATCTCCATGCAACATATCTGTTGTTTGCAGCCTGACAGATGCACATCAGGTTTATTTAACAAAAAGTAATTACCAGTAAAAGCAAGCTCAGAACTCAAAACCAGCACTGAAGATCCTTTAATGCCTCATCCATTGCACATTTTTAAAATTATACACCGACCAGGCATAACGTTATGACCACCTGCCTAATATTCTGTTGGTCCCCCTTTTGCTGCCAAAACAGCCCTGACCCGTCCTGCACTGTGTATTCTGACACCTTTCTATCAGAAGCAGCATTAACTTCTTCAGCAATTTGAGCAACAGTAGCTCGTCTGTTAGATCGGATCACACGGGCCAGTCTTCTCTCCCCACGTGCATCGATGAGCCTTGACATTCCATGACCCTGTCGCCGGGTCACCACTGTTCCTTCCTTGGACCACTTTTGATAGATACTGACCACTGCAGACCAGGAACACCCCACAAGAGCTGCAGTTTTGGAGATGCTCTGATCCAGTGGTCTAGCCATCACAATTTGGGCCTTGCTCAACTTTAAACTCGCTCAATTCCTTACGCTTGTCCATTTTTCCTGCTTCTAACATCAACTTTGAGGACAAAATGTTCACTTGCTGCCTAATATATCCCACCCACTAACAGGTGCCATGATGAGGAGATCATCAGTCTTATTCACGTCCCTTCTCAGTGGTCAGAATGTTATGCCTGATGGGTGTATATGCATATATTGTGGAGTTTAATAAGACTTAAATACATTTTACAATTTTAGTAATTGAGCACAAAGCTTTGTCCCAAAAACCTACACTGATTCAATTAATGCTAGAATACTTATTAGAGTTAACATTATGACATGATCTTCAAGCTCACTCGAAGATTCAGCTGCTCCAAAGCCAAGTTCTGACTCTATAAACATGCAACGTTTCCTCATAATTATTTATGAGGATGCAAATTGGGGGCGTGACCAGCCCAAAAACAAACAAACAAACGTTGGGAATGGCTTATAGAGTTTTCCATGTAATTTGTACTAAACTGTTACACCCTTTAAATATTTAATAGATAATTTATCAGAGTTAGATGTTAGTAGGAAGATGATCATGATGGACAGGGATATGTTTTATTACAGGATACACAACAGAGACAGTACAGAAGATTAATATGGCTGTTTCTTATTGAACTTGACCTGTTAGGTGTGTCTAAAGTGGGATATGTCAAAAAAAATCTTTATTTAGAGATGAGTGAAAGATTTTGGTTTGTGGGATTTGTTTCATTAACTGCATTAATTCATTAATTCATGTATTTATTTATTTTCCCCCCCAGGTGGGACGATTGGAGAATGCCATCGGATGGTACCACAGTCACCCCGGTTACGGCTGCTGGCTGTCGGGGATCGACGTCAGCACTCAGATGCTCAATCAACAGTTCCAGGAGCCCTTTGTAGCAGTGGTGGTAAATATTATAGAAAAATATTTTAAAGTTGTTAGGCATTTTTCCGCAGTTTTTTTTTTTATTCCTGATCTAATTCGCATCAATATATACATGGAGGACGTCTTGGGGGGGGGAGCAAAAGGAAACACGGCTTCACCGGAGCAGTGTCAGTGATCCATGACCAACCCTGGGATACAAATAGCCCGAGTGACGTTCCTGGTGGCGTCTGATTAATGGCTGTTGCTCTTGTAATAGTATACAGTATGTTATTTACACTTCAGGGGGATTGCAGAGCCGGTGCTAAGGACAAATCATAATTAGGAATTCGGCTCATGACTTAGTTATCCCGGTTTATCAGGCTCGGTTTGCTTTATGAATCAGATGATGACTTACTGAAATCCTTCAAATTGTATTCTTGTCTTTTTGCTTTTCATAACAGATTGATCCTACACGTACCATATCTGCAGGGAAAGTCAATCTTGGAGCTTTTAGAACATATCCAAAGGTATTATTATTATTATTAAATATATTTACTACCAGAAAATAAACCTTTCAGTGATGATTTTATTTTACTGTACATGTCATGTCCTTATTCACGTCACTGGTCAGTGGTGTCATATCTACATGTATTGCCTAATTATTGCCTGGATACTTAATTACAAACAAATTCATAGCGGTCAAAATAAATAAATAAAACATCTCTAATTGTATATATCTTTCATTATAAAGGGCTACAAACCTCCAGATGAGGGCCCGTCAGAGTACCAGACCATACCTCTTAATAAAATAGAAGACTTTGGTGTGCACTGCAAACAGTACGTTTCTTTCTAATTTTTTATTTATTCATTTAAAATAATTGTAAAATAATTATAGCATGTTTTCTACATATTAGTATAAGTAAATTGCATATTATATTTTTATATTAGATAAATAATTTTTTTATTAATTTTTTATTCCACCATGCTAGTGCATATTTCTTGATTTTGATTTTATAAAAGAACTATTATTTGTTAATTCTTTTTAATTAGGTACTATGCACTAGAGGTGACTTATTTTAAGTCTTCCCTGGACCGTAAACTCCTAGAGCTCCTCTGGAATAAATACTGGGTTAACACGCTGAGCTCATCAAGTCTACTCACTGTGAGTATCATTCTTCTCTTTCAAGACTAATTACAAGCTTAATATATTTGTATTCCTTTTTAAATGACACGGAAACTTGTAAGACGTATTCGAGCATGTATTTAAAGAGAAAACGCTCTTGAGTGATGTATTTAGATGCCGCTGTGGTTCTAAATGGTTTATTTTTTCCCGTATCGGAAAGCAACGGAGGTTAAACTGAGCCGATTCCGGGGTTTTGTGTTGAGCTTTACTTAACGGCATACAGAGGCGACGCTTGAGCTGCTGAACAAAAATAAATTGACTAGTTGTCAAGAGACGCTCGCACCTCTGGAGAAAATATTTGTCAGTGGTGTGACCGTCTGAGGCTTTTTTTTTCTTTTCTTTTTTTTTTTTTTTTTTAACACAAAACATACCTCTTCATCCTCAGAAAATCTTCACCACAATGAGCAAACAATATATGAATATGCGGCTTGAAAATGTTTTCACAGTAGTGATGAAAAAAATCAGAGCTTTAGGGTTATGGAGAAATGATGAGTGAAGGATGATGCAGTACTTACCGGCACTGTGATGTGTTCAGAATGCGGACTACACGACGGGGCAGGTGTTCGATCTGTCCGAAAAGCTGGAGCAGGCCGAGGCTCAGCTGGGTCGAGGAAGCTTCATGCTCGGCCTGGATACCCATGACAGGAAGTCTGAGGACAAACTGGCCAAAGCCACACGAGATAGGTGAGGTGATAACTCTCAAAGGAAAAAAAGGAAATTGTCTGAGATTTATTTGTTGTAGCAAAATAAAATAGCAGCACTGTACTGACACACAAACCTGTGACATTTTTTAAAATTAATTTTAAAAAACTAAATCAAGGGTAAATTCATATAGTTGCATGATTACATCACTCATTTACATATCAGGTGATATGAGATAAAAAAAATACAAGACTTTAAAGACGCAAAGGTTTAGTCGAACGCTTTGTGCTTTAAAGGTGTAATTTTTCCGTTGCTTCTTGTTGTCAGAGATAATTTGTCAGGTTCTGATGTTTTTACCCTGATTATAGACTTAATGATTCAGAGCAAGATTAACATTAAACTACATATTAAACCCAATACAATCTGATAAAGTAGTGTGATAAATCCCGGAGGCTAAAGTGTATTAAAGTGTGTGTGTGTGTGTTACATATATTAGTTTTCTAAAATATCACCATTATCATCTTTGATGTCGAACTGATTGATTTGACACGATTAAATCTAAAACTCTTGTATTTCGTCCTCAGCTGCAAAACAACCATTGAAGCAATTCACAGCTTGATGTCGCAAGTCATCAAAGATAAGCTCTTCAATCAAGTGAACACGTCCACTAACTAAGCGACATGGCCTTAACTAAGTGCGATGTAGTGTTAACTCAGCAATGGCTGTACAGGCACTCTGATCTTTATGTCTTGACTTGTTAATAGATGAATAAATATTATTAAATGTCTGAGTTCTTTTTATTTTATATTCAAGTCGTCTTATTTGTAGTTAAAACACAAACAATGTCATTATCTAAAATTCTTTGATGTATCCAGAACATACGTACTTTTGCACGTGACCCCCGATGACTCGATTTGAAATACTGAATTTTTCCATTCGGTTCACTTAAACTGAGCAGTGACTCCTTCCAAACTCCAGAGCCTCAGCCTCGGAGTGTGATTTTAACACTTTAACAAAGACCATGAATACACTGGGCTCACAAGAAAACCAATCGAGCTGTCATTGAGGTTCTCACCAGTCATAGCATTACATAATGGAATAACAAACTCCACGGCAGCTACGGCCCAAAGGTAAACACGAGCCGGGCTGCAGAAAATGTCTCGGCTAGGACAGATCAGAGCGGGTTGTCTTCACACGGTACACAACCCTTCAGGAGGTTGAGCTGGACGTCTGTGGCGCGTCAGTGATGCATCACAGAAACAGAAGCTCGACACACTGCGTCCATTCAGCCTCCGAGTCTGCTCTCTGTCTCTGCAGACACTCCCGACATCCTGTAGTTTCTTACAGACAACAGCTCTGGCACCGGTTTCGCCTAATGATTTTTTTGGTGTTGTTCTTAACATCGTGGGCTTACATTTTAACATTTAGCAAAAACTATTTGTGGAAGCGTATAGATGGAAAAATAATGTAATGCTATTCAAACAGCTCCCTATGTTTTCCTTAGACCCTTCTGTTATCCTGATGGACGCTTTATACTTTCGTATATGGTTACACTGAATAACGAGGATTAAATGATTTGATTTAAAGTATATAAGTATTTTCAAGTAAATTGTAAATAATTATTTATATTCCTAAGTAATAGCTAATTTCCGATTTTTTTTTTTGTCAAGGCATGATGTCACACTCCTAGCTATTACATTATGCCGAATACATTTTTTCTTTTAAGTGAGCCAGGAATCACATCATAGATCAGAAAATAACCTCATTATGACCTGATCAAAGGGGTAAGAGAGAGTACAGACAGCTTCGTAGCTTACAAATTGCTCTGAAACTTTACACCACTGCACACTGTGATTAGGCAATGTGCATTTTTTTTGGTTTAAAAAGAAAAGAATCTATGACAAAACTTTGAAAATTATACTTTTAAAAAATTAATCCAAATCAGTCACTGAAAAAAATAATACTAATTTTACATTAGAATCACAAATGAGGCTTGTGATCATCACCACATGAGTATTTATATGCTTCATTTAAAGAAGGGGGGGGAATAAGGAGAATTCAAATGAGGAGGAACTCGGAGCGAAGTGTATTACATTTTATGTTTAACAAATGGACATCCGCCGAGTGGCCCTTATTCGCCACGTTTATAGCGTGCTTTGTATTAACGAAGGCCTCCTTAAATTACGCTGGAATTCTACTTCATTTGTGGAATTCAAAGAAAACGTAATAATAATAAATAGGCGGGGGGAAATGCCTATTTAAAAAAGCATCTCAGAAAGGACATCAGGGTGATAAGTATAACTAATTAAGAATGGCTATATATCACCGGGTTCCTGTTAGACGGGCGCCTTTAGGACAAATGACCCTGTGTAGGTCCTCAGATATTTGGTAGCACCGATGTTTACTTTAGAGCTCAGAATATTCACAGCCGGCGTTGGATGTAAAGGGGCTGAAACATGCTGGCTGCCCTGGAGGACCGCCTGAACTGAGAGGGGGAGAGAACTATGGCCAGTCGAGGAGCTCCATTTCCTTTCAGCCAAGCGTTCTGCATGCATAAATGGTGGTGAGTCACTCAGGCTCAGGAAGCTCATTCCCCAATGTTATATAACAACACACGGGTCACTGCATCCACTCCCCCCACCTTACCATTAGGAATGATACGCATTATTACAGAATGCAATCCGAGCCTACTACAACACAGTGTGTGTGTGTGTGTGAGGGAGAGAGAGAGAGAGAGAGAGAGAGAGAGAGAGAGAGAGAGAGAGAGAGAGAGAGAAATTAAAAAGGGTGAAAATAAGGAAAGAGATGAAACAAGGATTGATAAAGAACTGACAAGACTGAGAAAAAGAAAGAGGAAGTCAAAAAAAGGAGGAAAGATGGGGAGAAGGTGAATGAGAGAGGAAGAAATAAGAAAAACTGGGCAAGTAAAGAGTGTAAAGAAAAAGAGAGAGAGGAGAGAGACATGAGAAATAAATGAAGAGTAAAGAGAAAAACAGAAGAAGTAAGAGCTGAAAAGTGAGCGGGGACAGAGGACAGGAAAAAAGTGCAATGAGAGGGAAGGAACAAGAATGAGAGATGAAAGTGAATGAAGAACAAGGGAGAGAAAAAGAAGGAAGGGAGAACGGGAAGGAGATGAAGAAATGAATAGTGAAAATGGGGGGGGGGTGGAATAATTAATTAAGACCAACAGTAGAAATAAAAGAGCTCAAAGGAGAGAGAGCTGAGAAGAAGAGAAATGATAGAAAGACAAAGAGGTAAAATATGAAAGAATGATTAGACAGGAAAGAGTATGTAGGAAAAAAGGGAAAAATGTGACAGAGAAAAGAGTGGGGGATGAGATAAAGAAGGAGAGAGAGAGAGAGAGAGAGAGAGAGAGAGAGAGAGATAAAGATAGGGAGGGGAGAAGGAAATGAAATGAAATAAAAATTGATAAAGACCTGACACAGAGAAGTAGGAAAAAGAGGAAGTGCTCAAAATAAAGATGGAGGGAAAGTAAACAATTAGAGAGAATAATAAATTGTAGGAAGAATAAATCTCTAAAACAAAAAAAAGAAAGAAAGAAAGGAGAGAGAGAAGAAATAGAAACAGTAGGAGACACGAGTGAGGGAGAGGGGGTTGGTTGAAGGACAGAAGGACAGTAAAAGAAATAAGGATCTTCAGGAACAGACGAAAGGAGAAATAAAAGTAGACGAAAACAAAAAGAGAGACGGTGGAGAATATAGGGTGAGTAAATATGAAAAAAGAGAAAGAACAAAAGACAGAAAATGAGAATGAAGTGTATGAAGAAAGTGAAAAGAGTGGATGATGGATGAGTGGGCGAAATGTCAGGGAGAACATGACAGAGGAGGAGATGGGAAAGAAAGAGAAATAAACAGGAAGAAAATGGAAAGAAATTCATAAGGAAGGAGAACGCATAAGAAAGTGGAATTTAACTAGAAAGAAGAATGAATGAATGAATGAATGAATGAGAGAAAAGGGAATAAAGAAGTAGAGAGGGTCTTGGAAGTTGGTCTGGATCTCCACTTCACTTTCAGCTGTTTAAGTCAATGTAGTAATCAATGTTTTGTCCTTTATAAAACACACATTTCTGTTATAACGCACGTCTCACTTGTTTTTCCCACTCTTATGACAGTTGTATTCAAATCCTTCTCCACTGCTATATATCATTAGCTTCAGGTATACAGGCTGCGAAACCGAGGTCTCGGGCTGAAATGAAAACTCAGTCGTTCTAAAAATAAACACTGCCTGATTTCACATGAAAACATGTAAAACAGCCATCATATTTTTGGGGGGAATAATCTGCCTCTTATATTGCAGCCAAATACTTTGTAATGGTCAACAGTGGAAGTGCATGTGCGAAAATAATGAGGATTTAAATGTAGAGGAAATGGTTTGTTTTCATACCTCTAATATTGACTGAAGCAATACTCTAATGCACTGCATCAATTCATTTCTGTCCAATTCTACAATCCATCCACTTTTTTCTTGTGAACATTTATGTTACATGTTACCTTAATATATTTAGTCATAACATCTGAAAAAAAAATCAACACTAAGGTTTCTGATGATATGTTGGTGTTCTGGAAGAGACATGCTACATGTGAATCAGTAATTATCAGGTCCAGATTTTTTATCTGTATCATATCAAGTTTTATTAGTAACCCAAACACACAGCCAGGTAAGTTTAGCATTGTTTTGTATGAACATCATAATGATGTGATAAACTGGTTTTAATCTAAAGCTCAAAAACTTAAAACCTTTAATCTAACTGACATTATTATACAGATGTAAAATGGTGTTCTTTTCATGTATGGGAAAAAATAATCACATACACCAATCAGGCATAAAATTATGACTACCTGCCTAATATTGTGTTGGTCCCTTTTTGCTGCCAAAACAGCCCTGACCCGTCCTGCACTGTGTATTCTGACACCTTTCTATCAGAAGCAGCATTAACTTCTTCAGCAATTTGAGCAACAGTAGCTCGTCTGTTGGATCGGATCACCAGCCTTCACTCCCCACGTGCATCGATGAGCCTTGGCCGCCCATGACCCTGTCGCCGGGTCACCACTGTTCCTTCCTTGGACCACTTTTGATAGATACTGACCACTGCAGACCGGGAACACCCCACAAGAGCTGCAGTTTTGGAGATGCTCTGATCCAGTGGTCTAGCCATCACAAATGGCCCTTGTCAAACTCACTCAATTCCTTACGCTTGTCCATTTTTCCTGCTTCTAACACATCAACTTTGAGGACAAAATGTTCACTTGCTGCCTAATATATCCCACCCACTACCAGGTGCCATGATGAGGAGATCATCAGTCTTATTCACTTCACCGGTCAATGCTCACAATCTTATGGCTGATCAGTGTATATTACACTCGATCACATGTTGTTTACATATGGCCAATGTGTAATCATCACGATTTGCCCTGAAATTGCTCACATATTTATGCAACATGATATTAAACATGATATTATGCAAACAATGTGTGATCACGTGAAAAATGGTGTGGAAATACACATTATGGATCACATAAAAAATGAACCATTAATTAATTAATCACGTGAAAAAAATTATCACATTATCAAATTATGCGTGACTATTTTAATATATGCTCTGTGAGCGAGATGCGCTCATGCACGCGCTGCCGAGGCCTCGCTAGGCGCTGCGTATCCATGGCAACAGCTGCTCACACTTCCGTAAACAATGTGATTCGGTCCGGGTGAAAATAAGCTAATTGCTAAAAGAATTTAGCCGTTATTAAGGGAAGTATTATACAAACTTAATCAAAGATCCTGGTAAGCCACTTTTCTGACACCGTGTAGATAGATAACTTTGTAGTTTCATCGCTTTTTATTTTTATGTCGTAATTACTTTATTTTTATTTATTTTTTTGCGTAAAGCATGTGTTAATCTTAACTAAGTTATAGCTGAATTCTCAGTTTCTGCCCTCAAGCGTTTCATGAGTGATTCCAAAAAAGAACTATTTTTATTGATTTCACAGGGAGTCTCTTTCTAACCTCATACTCTAAGATCAAGTGTAGCAGAGACACGCTGTCACACTGTGATGGATAAATTATCCACCTCTTTCTTTGGGCTTGACAAATCACATTCTAGAGACAGAGCAGATCTTAGCCCTTTGCTGAAGAGTCACTCTTGAATTCGTGCAAAAAAAAATAAAAAATACAGCTTTTCTAACACACTGTGAAAAAGACACAGCAGGCAGATGTCCCAGGGTCATGGAGATAAATAATGCAAACCTCAAGGGAATTGAGCTAGTTTTTTTTTTTTTTTTAAATATAGAGTACAGAGCTGCTTTCTGTATAATGTTAGGTCAGGTCACATTTAGAGCAAATTCACCTTTGGCCTTTTAGCTGCTTTTTAGCCTGACAATGATCCCAGGGTCAACATACTATGAAGTTAATTATATAAGTTTGATGACCACATAAATCAATGCTTGTATTCATTTTGTTAAACCCTAACCTGATGTTTATTCTGACCACAAGTAAAATATATTTTTAGGTTTTCAATCCTCATTTGAGTTCATCTCTTAACCCCCTTATTTTTCAGAAACACACTCAAACGCCCCGCTGCCATGGTTCGCCTGACTGTAGATCTGATTGGCAGATCGAAGAATCGTCTGAAATCCAAAAGAAATCTTTCTGTCCAACATTATCTCAAGAAATTAACACACCTCAACTTTTCCAACAGACACATTGATCATATCGTAAGTTACTGTGTGTGCTCTAAATAATTCAGTTTCCACACATGAGATTTTTTTCCACCTGATTTTCATTACTTTCTCATACCTTCTCTCAGGATGACCTTTCCATGTGCAGAAACCTGACGGTTCTATACTTGTATGACAATCAAATTACACGCATCTGCAACCTGAATTTCGCTTCCAATCTCACACACCTGTACCTGCAGAACAACAAGATCACCCACATAGAGAACTTGTCATGTTTGCAGAAGCTCTCCAAACTGTAAGTGTATTGCTTAATATATTTTGTGTTATATAGCTGAAATGCTGATAAAACATACACCGTGCATTTATACTTACATACACTGAAGGTCTGTGCAGCGTTATTTCCTGTTAACCAATGATGAGCCGTTTATTTTTGCCAGGTTCCTGGGGGGCAACAGCATTACGCTGGTCGAGGGGTTGGAGCAATTGAGAGAGCTGAAGGAGCTGCACATCGAAGGCCAGAGACTCCCACCAGGAGAGAAGCTAGTCTTTGACCCTCGTACAGTCCATAGCTTGTCGGTGAGAAGCCCAAGGCTGAACACTGCCCACACACTGGAGAGCTGGGCTCTCCTTCCATGTTAAGGATCCTAGGAACATGAGAACCTTTCTTTGTGTATCTATATATATATAAAAAGCTAAACCAAAGCCAACACATGGGCCAGATTCGTATAAAAGTGTTTTTTGTGTAATGACAGTAAAAGAGCTCTTTGTTGCCACTCATTTTAACAGAAACTGTTTACAGCCTTGGTCTTCAGTAAACAAACTGCAAATATACCAATTTTGTTTATTTTGATAATGAACTGAATTACTGCTAGAAAAGATGCAGCAGATTTTCCTCCAAAAAGCTTCCCATGCAGTAGAACTTTATTATCTAAGAAGCTATTTTCTAGTTTCTATGACGTGTGAAGATTCTAACCGCATGTTCTTTGCAGGAGTCATTATGTGTTTTAAATATTAACAACAACAACATTGACGAGATTCTGGATCTGGTCGTTCTTAACAAACTGACACATTTATACGCTGCAGACAACCAGCTATGGGACATACAGGTAACTTATTTCATGTTTATCTCTAACAGACAGACCAGAATGCAGTCATTTAGTAAAACAAAATCTTGCATTATGCCAAAGATAACATTTAGTACAATCTTATATTGTTAATTTAATAGTTCTTTTCACTATCATGCATGAATACTAAATGGTGTCCTAAAAACTAATCCTGCAAATCCTCTCAGCAGTTCCCAGTCTTACGCAGACTTACACAGGGTTCAAATTATTCAACAAATCAGTGAGCTAGGTCTCCAGGGACCACCTTTGCTGACAACTTAAACAAGCGCAAGTTTTCCTCCTTCCTCGCGAGACTTATTTTATTCCACATCGCACATTTGTCACTCTAACTGCAGATTTGTGTGAGAGATTAACTTTACAAATTTAGTTTCCTCTTGTAAGAGGCCCTAGTACAGATGAAACTTAATGAAATTTTTTTTAGAGAAACCATTTTTAGAGACCATTTGGTATATATGGACTGATAGACTTGCTGTAGAAATGTGGAATGAATGCAAAAACCTTGTAGTATAGCGGTGCAGTAACTTCAGGCCAGGCCTTGGAGGCAGCACTCGAGATAATTGTGATACATGTGTCAAAAGGAGCTTTCATGTTTAGCAGATATCTCCTTTAATTTATACAACCCCATGGCCAGTATTGATTTAGAATAGACAGGGCCCAAAGGATCGATTCCTGCTTTGCACAGTTCAGTGGGAATTCAGAGGAAACATTATGGATTTTTAAAAGAGATTATGACAAGCAGTCAGCCGAGTGACAAATGGGAATCTGCAGAGGCTGTTAGTGGCGCGTGGCCAGACGGGTGTGGATGGGGAATCGAAGTGCTGGTCAAATACAGGTTCATAACTGGCCATCATTAGTACAGTGTGGCTGTGGAGAAGACCCGAGTCAGGGGTGCATTCAGCACTCATACGGCATGGGAGAGCAATTTGGTGCTGGGCAGTTCCCAGCCAAGCCCTCTGAGTGACGGCCCTGACACGATCATTTATCAAAGCCTAAGAGCGCGCCGCTCGCTGGGGTCCCACTAGACTTGATTGCATGCGGACTGAAAAGTGGAAGCACTTTGCTTGAGACAGGAAGGCAACGAACAATCAGAGTGTGTCCAGAGAGTATTCATATTTCCACGTTGGATTAATGTGTCTTTAGATAAACATACTCCGTGGGCAACATGCTTGAGGGCTACTGCCCCAGGGAACTTGTTAGTCCGAGTGACAGTATTTATTAAAGCAAGCTGGTGTCTTGTTTACACCTTTATTTTCATAAGTAATTAAAGCTAAAGGCTTTTTGAAAATGCTGATTTTTGGAACCAGTGGAACAGATTTATTACTTTCTCCAGCTGAGCTGAACATTTTGCTAAATTAGTGGCGATAACAAAGCGCAAACTTATTCTTCTCCTTTCAGGAATTGGAGACAGTGTTTAGCCAGTGGCCTCAACTGCATCGAATGGATTTACGTGGAAATCCTGTCTGTCATAAACCCAAATACAGAGACAGACTAATAACCATTTGCAGAAGGCTGGGTAAGAGTATAGAACCTCGAAATCACTATTAGTTTAATGCACTAATGGAGTATGTTGTCTGTTTTTATTTATTTATTTTTTTTATTGTCCAAACCTTTAACAGTATTGTATTGTCCTGAAAGCATTTCAGAGTTTCTGATTCTTATGTCATCTATAAGAATATATATTATATTTTCTCATGAATTCTCATGAACCATATTTATTTTTAATATATAGAGGAACTTGATGGGAAGGAGATCACTGAGTTGTCCAGGCAGTTCTTGATCAACTGGAAAGCCTCAAAAGACGCCAAGAAGAAAATAACAGATGGTAGAAACATGACAGGACAAATCTCATATCCCTTTTCTGGTATGGACATTAGTACTTTTTAATCCTTTATGACTGATTTCTGTGGTTTCATAATAACAAAAAAAAAAAGAATGCAGACATATAGTAGCTGCCAGAATACATTAAATTACAGTGGTTATTATTTGTGAAATATTTGGGTGCAAAATTGTATATGTGCCTTCTATTATCATAACATTGTTTCTGATTAGTATTAAACATATGCGGTACGATCGGTGTTCTTACATGTCATCAGCATGTAACTAAACACACTCAAGTCCCTCTGTGTCGTGTGTATTGGATTCACGACAAGATGTGTGACTCACTCTGTTTCCATTCCAGCTGACTTTCGCTTGGGCCCCGAACATCCCTTTCCCTATAACTCTGCTGGCTTTCTGGGGAAGAGGAAGCCACTCTGGTTTGGGAGACCCACCATGAAAATGAGGTCAGGCGCAGTGCAGACGGACTGCGGAGGCGTAAGGTATGAACAGCATCAGCAATCCCTAGCATAATTCCTAGCAAAACGGCATTTCTGACATATATATATATATATATATATATATATATATATATATATATATATATATATGATATATCATATACAATCTGTTTATATTCTCGGCAAAATTTCGAGGTGTATGTGTATAAACAATATCAACGTAAACATGCACCATTTAGCAGCCTGCTTCCTTCCTCTCTCTTGGTTGATAAATGACCTGCTATTTGTCAAGTTACATTTCATATTTTTAACACCCCATGCAAATAAACAACTTTCTCTTCTACAGCTAGCCTTAGGATATCGATTGCTTCACTTTGTTGCTGTATGTACGCTCCCCTGAGAGAATATTCACTTACGCACTACTCCCAGAGGTGTACCAGAGTGTTGATTTGGCCTGGCTTGCCCAAAAATTCAGGTTTAGGATACCACGTGATATTTGTGCTTGCTGTCCTCCACTGATTTAGCGACTGCAATTCTGTTATGGGTGAAGGATATGAGTATCACACCTTTGCTTCCACTGCATGTTCAATAGTTTGATCGAGAAGATGCTCTGACAAACTTCACAGAAATCAGATAAGTCATGTGATCGACTTCACCATGCGTGACTAGCAGGTGTGATAGATATATTTAAATGAAATCTGTCACTCAAGCGTCAAAATAATAGAAATAATAATAAATAAACTTAATAATAAATCCTTCTACAAATCTTTCTGAGGATGCTTCATTTTTCTTTAATGCATTTAGACCTAGGCAGTATTCTGTAGTCAGTGAAGCAGTGGATTGCTTTTCTGGAGAGCAGCTAATGCTGAATAATCCTAATATCCAAGCTGTTTATGTCCATAATTTAGTGTTCACCAGGTTATTCTTCTTTCTGCGGTGATAGAACATTTTTTGCACCTTTAGTCTTTATCTTGTTTATCTGTTAAAATGATTTTATACAGAATGACCAGTGATGACCATTTAAAGATTTATTCTAAAAGCTCGTACACCACATACACCATCCCAAGTAAAAGAAACATAAGGTATCCCATGCTAGTGCCACTCCAGTGACAAGGAAAAGTATTTGAGACTGCATAATATTATAGATAATATGGATATAATTATGGATAATAACTGTAACTGCCTTTAATGTGTTGAATTAATAAAAATAGATACAGATATTCCTGAATGTTATGTTAAATTTAAACTTAATATTATGTGTAAAATTACTCAATTTTTTATTGTCTATTATTTATTGCTCTGTGTTCATAATACATAAAGTGATATTTTTAACATGTATAATATATATAAATGACTTGTCATTTTTGTTGTTGACATTAAGTATGGAGAATCATGAAGACCCCCTGAGTGCAGGACTAATTACAGATATTCAAGAGACGAAAGTTCAGAGTCACATGGCTCTGTGAGCATCCTCCAGAAGACACTTTGCGGACCTCTGAGACGTTTCCCATGGCCTGCACCCAGCACACAGACAGTTCATCACGAGTGCATGTGGAATGGATCTGAGCGCTCACGAAAAGCTCGAGTCCACAGTAATTGTCTGTCATAATGTCACAATGCCACTTTCAGAGCTGTAACACGCTGACAGCAAGCACTCTCAGAGTCATATTTCTTTCTGTGCGCTCACACACTGCCTCTGTCTTCAATCAGTTTATTGACAGCAGTTTGATCAGATGATGCTTGTAAGAATTTCTGTTTTTAGCACATTCGCTTGACCTTTGTCGTGTGTTTTTATATTTCATTTTGATGAGTTTTTTATTTGTTTAACATCAGATTGACTTCCTGTTATTTACAGTATGAGACAGTGTGTGCATTAAAATATATTCTTTATTCTTTTCTATGTGTTTTGTTTAAGTGGAACTTGAAATGCTGTACACTTCTGCATTCCTGTCATTAATATTAAAAAAATAATTCTTATTTTATTTGTTTTACATTATTTTTGCCATGCACAAGCTTAACTGATAACTAGATACCAGATTCCTATTTTGTGTTTTATTTTTTAGAAAAGGGTCAAATATATCAAATGTGTGAACGAAACAACATTTAAAAATACTTCTTATTTTCCTTTTTACGTGGAGCCATTTTATTATCAGTAATGATTATTGATTCACTGAAAAATACACTGCGATCAGATGCCTCTCTTGTGGTAACTGCACCCTGCAATAAACCCCATGCTGTAATTGGCCTGTCTATTGAAGAAATATTTTTTTCTGACCACTCCGCGGTTTTACTGTGTAAGACGGAGAGTAATTAGGCAGAGGAGCTTTACCTAACCTCATTTGCAGTGCTTCATAATTAGTGGCCTGGAGCTAAACTGTTACTTCATCCTTACAAAAACATTGTGTATTAAGAGCAGTCTGAGATATACAAGTTATGAATAATTCCATTCATTAATTCCCCGACATCTCCGTGTGTGGACTCTGGAAATCAGGGTGATTAATTTGAGAGTCTCACAAGAATTTCCTCATATACTTGCCTGTTGATTGCGGTGTTTAGAGCTTATTTATTGGCTGTGAATCAAAGTGCTGACTGCTGGTTAAAAGAGCAGGCGAAAATCCGACACTGTCCAACTGTGTGAGCTATAGTGACAACCAGCAGAACCCAGGTAACATCATGATATTTTACCACTTCCCATAATCATCCAAACAACCTAAATATTTACATAAAAAGGGAAATGTCTTAGATGGAGATATAATAATAGTTTCAGAAATAAAGATGTCAATTTGTACCACCAGTGGTACACATGGACTTTAACGTGCATGTAGTGAAGCTTTTGCGTGCGTAAAGTACAGTTTTAAAGGTTTCCAGGTTAAATAAGATACCAATGGTGATAGAAAAGTACAGTTCTGTATCATTATTTTCAAAGAGTGTATAATGACATCATTTTGTTATTTTGGGGTTATTTGTAACGTTTCCCTTTCAAGTATAGTCTTTCAGTCGTGGCTTGCCCAGAAATAAATGTGTGTGTGTGGCCGAAAAATGTTGCCTTGCGATGGAGGCTGGTCTTCTCTTCCCTATACCGAAAGCACAGGAAAAAGGGGGAAAGAGAGAGTGAGAAGGGGAGCCTCATGCGCCGCCCGTGCGTTTAAAGCCTTGTGATTAATTGCACCGAAGTGAAGGACTTGTCAGCTCGTTGTTTTCCCAATAAATTAGAGGCTCCTGAGACCTGACGCGCTCAGGTGAGGGATTGGCACAGACACGGCGACATAAAAACGCACCTTCTTCACTAACCGCGCCCGGTTTTCAGACTACACATGGTTTTTTTGCAGCTGGAACGGAACTATACATCTCTGTTGGTGCAGCGTATAGAGAACTTTCTCCAACTGTCTTCATGTGTACTTTTTCAAGAACACATTTTTGCTGAAAATTTGCCTGAAGGTATGTGTGCGCGCGCTCTCATGTTTACCTGTTTTTTACATTCTTAATTTGAACCATTTTCATTAAACTTAAGTGTAATTTCTCGGGTGATGGCTAAACCATTTGATGAAGTTTGACACTGCATAACATGCATATGCATCAGAAATGTCGTTTATTATTTTATTATTTTACTTAATCATTTTACAATGCTCTTCTTGCATATTCTTATATTCTTGTGTGGAAAATGATGAAGTTATCTAGCAGACTGACACGTTAAATGATGTCACTGTTTTATTCTGCGCGACTTTATGCTTGTATAGATAGTCGTCAATTAAATTAAAATTAATTTATTTTTGTAATAAAACATGTCGTTAAACAAGTTTCTGCAGTGTTTGTATCAAGGATGTTGTGTGAGGTAAAAATTTTTACATTGTGTAACTTTAATTTGCGTCACCAGACCGTTGGATATTCGTTAAATAATTATATTATATTATAATAATATATCGGATATAATAATAATCGTTTTTCTGTATCGTTTTTGAAAGTTTTTCTGTAAAGAAATAAGATTTAGGCTGCTTCCGATCAGGTCAAATATAAACAAAAAAATCCTGCGTCGTAGAGCACAAGAATTTTCATGTATAGATCTATATCACAGATTTAGGCCTAGTACTTAACTTACTTAACTAATTTATTGTTGTTATTATTAGGGGGAAAAATATTATCTCGGTACTTTTTAGGTTCGGAATCAATATCTGGTGGATGGAACTGGATGCGTAACAATTATGGATGACAGTCCCACATCCAGCCCGAGCTCTAGCCCGAGTCCTGACGCGCTGAACGCAGACCGCAGACGAGGGCGCGTGCTTTCAGGCGGTGGTCTCGGGACCAGAGGGCGACCAGCAGCAGCCAACGCTGCGCGCGAACGCAGTCGCGTACAAACCCTCAGACACGCGTTTCTGGAGCTCCAGAGGACCCTGCCATCGGTACCACCCGACACCAAACTGTCCAAACTCGATGTGCTCATATTAGCCACTACATACATCGCTCATCTGACCAAAACCCTGCAGGAAGAGGGCATGGAAGAAGGAGACGGATCAAAACGGAGCGAACCGTTAAATTCACTCAAAGGTGGCGGATACCTGCATCCTGTGAAAGTGAGTAAAGTGGAATTGCATTTTGTTTATTCCTGTTTTATCCCTTTATACAGTCTAAACACGACTATTAAAAAAAAAACCCTCTGCTGTACCATGTCTTCCCAACTTTGGTTGCTTTTTATTGTTTTACTCATTTATCTTCTTCTTCTTCTTCTATAAATTTATAGATTTATTTAATTTAATCTGTGCTCAATTTCATAGCTGTTTTCTGATTTCTTAATTTTATTATACAGCAATTTGGCTGACCATCTGCTATTTATAAAAGCCAAATCGAAATGAACCACTTAAAATGTTCGTCTCCTTTATGCTTTGGATTGTTATGAATGATTCCTTTTTAATTTTTGTATATCTTTTTTTTTTTTATTATTTTTCAGAAATGGCCCATGCGTTCGAGGTTGTATATCGGTGCCAGTGGCCAATTCCTGAGTAACTCAGGCCAGAATGAAAATCAAGGAGCCTCATCATCCTCATCTCAGACATAATCCTTCTGCACACAAGACTTTCTTTTCAGTAAAATGAAGGTTTAGATGATACGCAGAGCCAAACACGTGGACCACCTCTACTGTAAGCCCTCATGATGTGGTTTTCAGCTCTGAACGCTTAAATCGTCTTCACTCTGCAAAGGAATTAAAACTATAATTTTTTTTTTTTCCAACCAATTTCATATTGAAATGAGTCCAAATAGGAACAAAAGACTGCATGGCGATTGTGTTGCTGCTTGTTATACGGCACACTTACATGTAACCTAATTATTTGTCGTTTGTACATAATTTGTATATAATCAACAGTGATTTTTATGTCGTACTAAAATAGATAAGGGGTCTCTGCTCAAAGTTGGGTGTCTTTCAGTTCCATACTTGGGGGTTTTGTGTAGCTATGTCGGGATAATGAGCTGTCATGCTTGACTTGTTGGCTATGCACTTTGAGTTAAAGTATTTGCACTAAACGCATGTGTGAATAACGTAACATTTGTCATGTGAAGAGGTCTGTCAGGATCACAACAATGGTTGGACTAAAGTCTAGCAAAATCCCTGCTCTTTCCTTTTGTCGGTGTATTTGTGGACTGTAAATAAAAAAGACCCATAATTTAAAACTACCTGCCACTTTCAGATTATGATATTAGCGACAACTATTCAATTATATTGTATTGTATGATTCATATGTTTTCAGTTTGAAACCAAGGCCTGGATGATGTCATGATTACACAAATTCTGTTTTGGAAATTCGTTAAAAACAGGAAACGCATTTACATAGTATATTATTGTGTTTTTTGTCTTAGTAATTTATATAGTTCATTAAATGAAATAAAATACAGCATGAATTCACTTGTCTGTTGACTGACTCACAATCATTTAATAGCGATATATTATTGAACTCTCTCTCTATATATTTTTTATTAAGTTCAGAAGTGTTGCACAATAAGTTACAGGTCGGTGAATCTCGATTTTGGTTTGAAAGCGACTAGCAAAAATCTACTTAAACCCATTTAAATAAGGAAAAATAAACAGACTTTCTTGTTTAAACACGTTTTGGGCATTGGTAATACTTTAGATGCTCATAAAGGTTAGGAATAAAAAAAAACACTTTTACTATGTGTTATGTCTCAGTGTTTGTAAGTCACCATAAGCTGGGTGCATTAAGTCGGCACTACATTAGTCATTTTTCCTGCCAGGTATTGACGCTAAATCATCTATAAACATTGAGCGTTATCAGTCATTTATATGGATTATACGTAGACGTGTGTCATGTGCTTAAAAACGTCAGGCGGATTTAGGCATACTGGAACACTTCACCCCAACATACCCGAGCCTTATTTATTGCTAATAATGAAGCAAAACACATAGGCCTGTTTCTGAAGTCCTTGAAGTGATCTTCTAAACTACACGTGAAGGAAAAATGTTTGTATCATATAAAGTAGAATAAATATGCATGTCTAGCCTTTTGTCCGTTTTGGGCAGTTTGGGACAGATATTTTAATTTATTTAGGCCGAACGTGCACGAGTTATTTTAAGTATTTTCCTTCGCATCTACATTTAAACAAGTTCTGAGCACGAGTAACTTGATATTGAAATTAAAACTATTATTTAAAAAAACAAAACTATTAAAACTATTATTCTAAGTCAGAATTGTTGTCGCCACACATTCTTTACTACGCTGCTCTCAGCAGGGTCTAGTGCGCATGTGCATTTTTTTGCAGAGGGAAGCCTGGCTTAAATAATAAAAAGCGCATGCGCAAGATCTCTTTCTCTGCAGCATGGATCCGGTAACGGAGATTTTCAAGGGCCGCGGAGTCGCTAAAGCAGATTGTTTTGCCCTGTTTAATTACGACTTGTCAGGTAAAATACGATTAAAGTTGTTGTTGTAACGTTATTTAAACACGTTGTGTTAAAAATAAGGGCCTGCGTTTTCTGTTGTTTTTTCTATGCGCTATTGCTCCAGGCCTAGTTTTCCAACAGGAAAAGTAACCAGACGACTTTATACCATTACTTGTATTATTTCGATTGCTAAATAATTAATGTTATTCTCAGGATGATTCACGTTTGCTTAACGTGAGGATAAGGCCCCACGTTAGACTCAAAGACTAAATTATTAGGTCTTTAGTCTACCTTGTGTCCAGATCTGACCACGTGGTGATCTTTCTTCCCCTTACTTTTTCCCCCAGTGAGGCCTTTAGCCTTACAGGGTTAGGTCTTAGAAAATAACAAGCGCCTTAGGGAGAGGACATGGAGGGTAAAATGCAATTTTTGGTATGAATAAAGCTGATATTAGAAAAGTAGATTTTGAGACTGAACTCCTATATAATCGTAGGGCAGTTATGTGAATCTTCTGTTAGATTACATGCTGTAGGTGAATGAGTAAATGATGTTAATTATTACACTAAATGTGTAGTACAATTCTTTTTTTTCTTTTTTTTTTGCAAGTTTGTAAAATTCCTCCAGGCTTCATCCAAGTTGCCCTCGTGAGGATTTCCTTTGAATTGGAATAAAAAGCATCCCACTTAACACTTGAATATATTTGAGAAGCACAAGGCTATGACCTGTTGTTTCTAATTTTTAGTGAGTTATTGTGTGATTGTGGCCGTGTGATCAACAGGCAGATTAACTTCTCACTTACTGCAGTTATAAATCATGTTGGCAGTTGCATGTCCCACTTGGGTTGATAAATTGCCCCTTTGCTCTTCACATTGCTGTTGGTAGGACTGTCTGCTGCTGGTGACCAGGGCTCTAGTCCCTTGTGAGGCCACATTGGCTTGGGAATGGTCTTCACGTGATCATTTGTTGGGAAATTCTGAATTTTTAGTCCTCTCTCAGGGGCTACGGTCTTGGTAAAGGTCCTGACCTTGAGTTATACTAGCCATGGTTAGGCCTTTGTGTTGGTGCGAGATGTTGTGCTCTCAAGCTGTGTTACATGTGCCCTTTGACCTTCGGTTCATCAGTCAAGTTTTGGACTGGAATTGAATTCACTTATTGATTGTTCCCTCAGTGCTGCTTATGTGAAGCTGTGTAAAATCAATAGTTGTGACAGAAAAGGGCTAATTAGGAACTGGTTATGAGGTGTAGGTGTGGGTGGTGGTCTTGCCCAAACCCCAGTTGTGTAGTACAGCTCAATTATAAGTTTAAATTTGACAGGTTGGGGAAGGATTGGGAACACACTTTTTTTAAACAATTCATATTTTTCTCTGTACAGCAGGATACCCAGATGATGACCAAGGCCATGGATGATATGAAGACTGGTGATACAGCAGGTATGATATGAAGGTAATACAGCAGCATTTCATATAACTCGTACTTGAACAATGACGAACAAAAAAAAAAAAAACACAGATTGTGTAGTAATAGATTCTGTTGAGCTGTGATGATTTTCACATTTTTGCCGTTTACCCATCTGACCAATCTGGGTTGTTGATAATGTGATGACCTGAGCATTAAAAATTAGAATAATTTACTTCCAAGAACATTACATGTGTCTTGAATTGAGATTGTATTTTCTCCACAGAAATGAGCTACTGGAAAGAAGTAACCTGAGCATGTGGAAGTCTTGAAATGAGGTATGTCTGAATTACTTTGGAGTAAGACTTGGATGAGACGCTGCATATGATGATTTTCACATTTTCGCCGTTTACCCATCAGACCAGAATGGGTTGTTGATAATGTGACTCTCTGAAAAGGCAGCTGCTTGTTGTGTACAACTGATCATTCTGTGGCTGGGGTTGTGCTTGCTTTTAACTACACTGAAATGTAATCTAAACTCTGTAACCAGAGGTGTTTGAGTGCTTGTGAGGTGTTTTTCCTCTGACCTGCCCCCTAGTGGACTGAACTTTTAATCCTCCATATGAAAAAATGTGAACGTGTACACAGATGAATACATGCACAATGCCTTTGTTTAGTGTGAAGTATAATCTGAGAGATGTTAAATGTCTTTTGTGATATTTACCGTAGCATATTTAAGATTACAGATCAGTACTCAGTAAAAGATTTAATAGGGGAAAAGGGGGGAAAAAAAACTCATTTTGTATTTTCATCTTTTCTTGTCTTGAATATTAGATGGAGAACCGTGAGCACTGAATTGAATTGTCTGCAGTTTGTGTTCTCGTTAAGGTGAGAAACCATTATCCTCGTGGTCATGAAATGTGAAGATGTACTGACTATGATGACTTTCACATTTTTGCCGTTTACCCGTCAGACCAGTTTGGGTTGTTGATACTGTGATTTTATCTGAGTTTCATTATAGCATAATTTATGACAAGGCATCTTATGTGAGCAGTTGGTGAAACTGATGTTCCTTCTCTCTTCAGAAATGGGTGTGGATATTACAAAATGAATGTCAACATCTCAGGACATAGTAAGACCATTTCTTTTTCTTTCTTTTTTTCCCCTCAAAATTGTACCAGAGAGAATGCATTTATGATGATTTTCACATTTTCGCCGTTTACCCATCAGACCAGATTGGGTTGTTGATAATGTGACCATCTGAAAAGCCATCTTGTGGGTTATAGACAATTAAGGGTTTGTGAGAGAGTTTGATGATAGATGAAGATTTATTTTGTTCTATGTTTTACAGAAACGGAATTCTGTGACCTTTGAGGAGCACGTTAACAAAGGCATGTGTTTGGAATTTGAAAATGCATTTATAAATATGGTAAGATTATACATACATTGAAGATGTGAAATTTAATACTGCAAAAATGTTAACACAAATATTGCCAAAACAATAGCTGAACTTTACTGTATTTAATTTAATGTTTTTACCATTTGAGTCAAGTGATATAGATACCTGAGATTAAATGTGCCCTATTCTTCCATGATGTAGGTAGCAGCTCCTGGTGCATAGTCGTATACAAAATGCAGGATCTGCTGATGGAACTCTTCCAAGGTCAGGTCTCGACAGTGCAGGGATTCCAGGTCACGCAGATCACAAGGAAACGCCGCATCGGGTGGAATAACAAGCACTGAGACTCCTACGTTCCCAAAACAGACTCTCAAGAACATGTTGTATTATGAGTTTGATCTTGACCCATTAAAATTGAATTTTGAAACCATCTCAAGGTTGTCACTGCTGCAATGTAGTTTTTGTGCTAGTGGTACTCTCACTGTACATAAAGCTTTTTAATATTTAAAGTTACTAAATTATTACAAAACCAGTTTATAAACAAAAGAGCATATAGATTGTCAGACTTTGCACCGTTAATCTATTCAATTTGCTTTATGAAATGGCTCACTTGTACAAATCTCACCATGTCTTAGGGTAATGGAGTTCTCACACAGCAGCACTGCAATAACTGCATCCTCTTCTAGAACGAGAGTCCTCAGGTTAAGCTTGGCATGAGCCTGTGCAAGGGCAATCCTAGCAAAGCCAGCAAGCAAAATGCATTTTGTATTAAAGTGCACTTTGTGATTCTAGTACAGGTACTGCAATAGTGGATTTTTTTGTGGATGGATTTTTTTTATTTAGAGAATTGTCTTGTTTCTCATGTTGGACATAAACAGGCTAAATAACACCTAAAGTGTAAATGTTATAAGGCTACCATCTAGTGGTCAGCTATAGTGTCATGTATTGTGTAGTTTGCTCCACTGGAGCTATTTCTAAATCCAGTCCTAGGGTTTTCAACCTTTTACTTGTTCCAACTAATCAGGTAACCACATCTTTTGTGTATTGATTCTAGAGTGCAGAGGAGGGAAAACAATGAAGTGCCCCTGGACTTTGCACTTTGCGTAGTGTGTACATACTAGGTTTTAGGACTGTAACAGTTCACTTTCTCTTTACACATAGAAATTGTTAGCCCATGCTTACAGCAGTTTAATGGATGTGACCGATACTGAAGAGCGCACTCTCCGACTGGCCATGTAGTAGCCGTGGATCATCTTCTCAGCCTCGGTGCTCATGTCTACTTTTAGACTCCGAGCATAAGCCAGGAGCTGAGGAGGAGATCAGAGAGTGATTATAGCTGAATACTAATATACAATATTCACAGAAGTTAAAAGGTCAATCAGTGAAAAAGTATTTCACAGAAATGTTTGTGGTCTAACCTCTTTATAGTCTTGTGTGGTAAATTGCATGCAGGCAGGGTAAATGGGCTTTCCTGGTGAAATGGCCTGCTTCAGGGTGTGTACTGTCATAGGAAGGAGTGGGTGGTTACCTCCCGGGTCTCGACACTGGATCACAAGCCCAAATGCATCTACGACTTGTGGGGGCACTGGACCCATCTCCTACATACATTTGTTATATTATTAGATTTTTTTTTAAATCCAAATAAATGGGTATCTAATGGTATCCTAAAGTATGTAATGTAAATTTTAACAGCTTTTACTAATGTCCTAATATGTTCCTAATTATATATTAAAAATAGCCTAAAGATTAAAATCTAATTTGTTTGAATGCTATGTAATTTTTAAGTAATTAAAGGTCATTTTAGACAAATTAATTCTACATGTAAACACACTAGGTGACTCATATTTGACTCATATAGGCTTTTTATGACTTGGAACTTCTCCAAATAAGAGTATATTGTCTCTGTTTCCTGTTACTAAATGTGGATAGAGGTTATGTCGTCAGAAAACCGATGCACCATTGTCTAAAGGTTGGGTCAAAACAAGAAACCTGCAGTGTAGCTTGAACACGGTTTACAGATGAAACTGATCATTCCGTACGTCTCGGTAAAGCCAAAAAAATGACTGTTTCTGGGAAGCTACACAGGTATATTAATTAAAATACTAAGATGCATCAGTTTTGTGAAACGCTCATTAGAACAAGTAAAAACATTTCATATTCATGTAAGCAGGTGTGAACCTACCATAGATCCCAACAGTACACTGTCTGGTCTGTTAGCCTTTTTACGAGGAGCTAATGCATCAGCCAGGGCCCAAAAGTTGCAGTTGATAGGGAAGGAAAGAAGCTGGTCAGCATCTTCACCATACTTTTTTCCAGGGATAAAAACAGAGGCTGTTCTGCTGTCTAATGCTGCAGGAACACAAGATAAAGTATTTCTTTGTTGATCATAGTTTACTACTAAAAAACCCTAACTTTTTTTTCCATAATACCTGACTGGAGGGTGTCTGTCCTGTCTTTCTTGTAGCACGTTAAGTCCCCTAGCAAGCACACACCCCCAGCAGCTAGGAGAGCAGAGCCTGCATGGATGTTGGCTGTTCCTGCTCCGTGCTCATCCCTGGACAAGGAGGTGAACAGTTCTCCGGTAACCAGGTGACGAATACCCCGTGCTGCCAGGCCCAGACTGTATGTCATTAACCTGAAATCG
The DNA here is from genome assembly GCF_019097595.1 of Hemibagrus wyckioides. Lineage (NCBI taxonomy): Eukaryota > Metazoa > Chordata > Actinopteri > Siluriformes > Bagridae > Hemibagrus > Hemibagrus wyckioides. The sequence continues at coordinate 2,235,537 of NC_080732.1, forward strand.
ATGTGCACTGTTAAATAGTGGCTGTCTATGTGGGTTTATTTACTTTTATGTAGCCAAATAATCAATAAATAGCTATTAATAAATATGTTAGTATACGATAAGGAGCAAAATAAATACTATATATCTGGCCTGACTAGTTATCAAAGCAAGGCATATCTTGATACTTACCCAGAGCCAGCAAAATGTTTATTTCTGAGTTTTATCAAACAAGCTCTGCAGCTGCCTACCTCTCAACATTAAGAGTATCGCTGGTGAGTGCAAGCACATCCAGAGGATTGTGTGCATCTGAATTCTCCTCTTTGGTCTGCACCAGGCTAAGAAGCAACACCAATTTCAGCGTGTTGTATAGGCCGGGCGGGACTACTGGAGAGCCAAATGAATTAGCAACAATAGCAGAGAATCTCCATGGGGAACAGGCTGAGGCAGCATGCAGGGCCTGGAAATTGTCACTTACACAGGAGGGACCTGTAAGTAGCAGTCTAAGATCAGCGGTTGTGGCACTCTTAAAACATGTACCCGTGTTACATTTTTATTTAAATGAAACTGATTACTCACATTCAGGAATAAGATTTCGAATGCTGCAAACCTCTATGGTCCAAGTAATACTGGACCACTGGTGTACATGTGCAGGTATTCCTACTACTTGGTAGAGCTGGCCAATTTTCATAGTGTTACACAGTTCATCTAAAATTAGGATACAACACAAGAATATTGGTTAGATTTATTATGATCACATTAATATTTTATTATATATTTATAACTGGATTTAAAGCTGTTTCTCTTAGTATGACCTAATACAAGTATGTTGTATATGCTAAGCTACAGGATTATACTATAAAAAATACAGGAAGTATACTATAAAAAAACAACTAGTCGAGCATTTACAAATTGAGACACTTCAGACACTTCTGCTCACTACTATTTGTCTGGCATACATTGTCCATCATCCAACAGCTTTTGATATGCTATATTTATTTGGGCTTTTCAATGTGAATGCATTAGACAGTTGTGTATACAGAAAAAAGTGTTTCATACTGATTATAAGATGTTTATTTAAGAGGTAGACCGCAAAATCAGAAGAACTTTATCTGGTACAAACTGTGGTAGAGTTTACATCACATCATAACCTACCTCTCAAAAATAGAGTGACAGACTGATATCTCAGGGAGGAAGGTTCATGGACCCCCAACACATCCAATGCTCTTGTGTGTACAAGCTCAACCAGTTGCTTATCTGAGCATAATTTACATTTAAAGAAAAAAAAGGGAACATTATACATACGCACAACATGGGCATTCTAGTATGAGGTCAATTTATTTTTCCTATCTATTGGGTGGAACTATCAATGTCTACTGTTTAATGGGTTCCAGCTGTATAACTGTTTAAATATTTTAGGAATTTATCTCGTAATGCCTCGGAAAGTTATGAACTGATATGTTCATTTCCTTGTTCTCTGAAATGTCGCCCAAGCTTTTGACATGTAGATGAAGGACCTTTATATTGTGACAGTGATATTAGAACACCATCTTTCATCAACTGTCATGTTGAATGACAGTGGAGCCATAATAGGATGTGGAAATATGAAATGATTAGCATTTTTACAGTGAGTAACAATAAAGTTATGAAAGTGCTGACAATCTTCACAATATTCAGGAATAGAGCAATATCCCAGCCGTAGATCTTACCCCCCAAAACACGAGATTTCACATCCTCTTTGAGGGGCGAGGAGCAAAGGAAACAGATGAAGTCACTCCGGACAGTCGCTGCCTCCGTAGCTCCTGGTGCATGTACTCTAATATGGTGGAAACCTGGTGGAATAGTGTGGACAGCTATAGTGTGGAACAATGTACACACTGAAAACGTTTATCCTATGGAGATCTGTTTCAGTTACCTCTGGAGCAAGGACATTTTTCTTCTGCACAAATAAATCTGGCTCCTTGAGTGTATTTTGTCACACAAGTCACGGCAATTACAAGGCCCTCCAGCGCTACAGGCCTCATCAGATAGTAGCCACGAGGGAACTCACATAAGTCCAGAATGTAGTTGGGAAACGGTGGCATGTGTGTTGGCCGTAGAACAACGTTAACCTTGGGGGATTGACAACAGAGAATCACTAAATAATACATTTAGGCTTGACAGGAAAATAAGGGGTCAATATCATAATGACATACCTGGTTTTCTGTGTGTATGTGCTCAATTAGTGACAGCGTCTTTATTGAGAGAAAACAAACCTGTGAAATACATAAATAAATGTATTCATTAATTTATTCAGTTTTAATCACACCTAGAATTCTAAAATAATCACTATAATCCAGTTGTTGTTGATCTTTCGGCTGCTCCCTATGTGTGTGAGGGGTCGCTCACACACATAACCTGGCACAACAACCTGGCACAGGTTTTACGCCGGATGCCCTTCCTGACACAACCCTCCTGTTTTTATCCGGGCTTGGGACCAGCAGTGCATCCAGTGGCTGGGAATCAAACCCGGGCCTTAGGCATGGTAAGCGAGAAACCTACCACTGAGCCACCAGTGCCCTTAAGTCACTATAATCGAGTAATCTTCCAAAATGAAACATACAGACTGAAAAAGTGAAGTAGCTTTCAGGGGGTCGTGTAGTATGCAGTCTCCCAGTCTGGCATCCAGTTCAACTATGTCAGTGGGGTTCACATCGAAACTGAAACGATACACCTGCTGAGAATCTGAAAAACAAGTGCAAACAAAATAGAGTTATGAATGAATGAACTGTTAAAAGAATGTATTAAAAAAATACCCAACAGGGTTCTAAGACCCATGTTTCTAATGTATTTATTCTGATGATATCTCCTGGAGATCTTACTCAGCATATACAATATATTGCCAAAAGTTTTGGGACACCCCTCCAAATCATTGAATTCAGGTTTCAGTGCATTTGTGAGGTCAGGCACTGATGTTGGATGAGAAGGTCTGGCTCACAGTCTCCACTCTAATTCATCCCAAAGGTGTTCTATGGGGTTGAGGTCAGGACTCTGTGCAGGCCAGTCAAGTTCCTCCACACCAAACTCACTCATCCATGTCTTTATGGACCTTGCTTTGGTCACTGGTGTGCAGTCATGTTGGAACAGGAAGGGGTCATCCCCAAACTGTTCCCACAAAGCATGGCACTAAGGGCCCAAGCCCAACCCCTGAATTCAATGATTTGGAAGGGTGTTCCAACACTTTTGGAAACATAGTGTACTTTTATAGTATCTTCAATTTCTTGGATAGCGACAACTCAACAGACGAATATTTACTAAAAGGGCTTTTGTTATTAGTTATATTTATTTCTTATTAAATATCTTTCTATTTTTTCCAGTTATACTTTAGCAGAAGTATACCTTCATGACCTCTGATGAGTTTAGCTGAAAAGTATTTATGCCAAGTTGGCTTTAAAATGAAAAAACATAAAGTAATTTCTTATTAATTCTTGTTAATGTATATGATTAAGACAAGTGAAGATTTGTTGTTTAAACATTTAGGTACAATAAAAAAAAGTCTAAATTGTTTATATGGGTCACTGTTAATGCATTAAATATGTCTAATAAATGAAACGGAAAATAAATGGAGAATTATCCATTACATTCCTTAAAGAGTAACTAATATTGATGCGAGGTAAATAAATCAAAATAATTTTATTTATGATCGTCATCAAAGCTAGAGGTGTGTGTAAGCTTATTACCCAGGCTGTTCACATAATAAACGCAAGCTAGCTGCAAAACCAGTTTAACTGAGGTGTTTATTTCAAAAATATTTAATAAATATTGCTTTAAAACCGACCTTTAAGAGACTGGCAAGCTTCAACAAGTTGACGCAGGCCTCCACTTCTGTCCAAATACGTAACTATCGATTCTTTTAAAGACAGAAGCTCCTCCATGTTGTGGTCTTCAATAAAAACCATTAACATTACCTCAGAACGAACCACGTGACGCTCTCTCGCGCTCTTTCTCCCTTTTTCTTTGGAGGGTCTCGAGCGCGATTTTCCCGCCTTCATGTTCTGACAGAATAGCACGCGCGCATAAAATGTGTTTTATTAGAATAATTGATTGGCAATATTTGATTATAACTAATGCCGTCTGTTTGCTAACCAAAGGCTAAACCCTAACTAGATACAGATTGTACCGTCTATGGTGTAGTGCCATTTAAAACTGTGTACTGAAAATATTTAGGGAATAAGAAACCATTTGTCCTTTAGCCTTCGTCACATGTCAGATAGCTCAAGGCTAATTAGTGCTTTATGTAATGTTTTTGGGGTTAAATGTATATTCATTTTAAATTAGTAATGCAAATATGAAAAAAGGACAGGTTCTCAGACAGGTTGATTCATACATCCACAGTTTACTCATTTACAGTCCACAGTTACACAATTTACTTCATTTTTTCTATCTTGATGTTATTACAAAACATATCTTTGGTAAAAAAAAAAAAAAAAAAAAGGGAAGAAAAAGGAAACAAATCTTGCAAATTCTCTGGGGTAAAGAACTATTTTACTAAGCCATTTTTTTCAAAGGAGAACAAACCAAACAAACATAAGTGCCATGAACAATAAAGTTCATTAAGGGGTCTTCAAATGGAATGTATATATATCTGGTTTCAAAATGCATTACCTGGCTTCCCTGACACAACAAGTGCCAGTGTAAAAAATAATCTAGGGAAGTGAAAGTAGAATACCTGAGCTATGACGGTATCTCAGGTATACACATTTATACGATACAAAATAGAAATCTGTTGCTGAGAGGTTAAAAAAAAAAAAAAAAAAAAAGTTGAAAAACCCTGCATCACAAGATGTCTGTCCTTCTGTAAAAGCCTTGGTTTGGTCTTTGCATTTTCTTTGCTTTCTGAATGAAGGAGCACACCTAAACCATTTCTGGTAGCATAAAATAGGTCAGTTCTGAAGATATTTTACAGGAAGGAGTCGTCTGAAGGTGGCGCATAGGAAAAGCCCAGAAAAGCATCGTCAGCCTCCATGACGCTAGCGTTGACGATGGAGTTATCCTTGCTGATGCACACAGAGTTGGGTACAGTTTCTTCTGTGAACTCGGGGTCAAAATTTGAGATGTCATACTGGGACTCCTGTACAGAAAAATCAAAGGAAAGGCAGATTTAGATTAATGCACGTTAATATTGAAGGTAGTTCTTAGGGGTTGTATTCCATGTCATTGTTTTGTGGAAGTTCTAAAATAAAGCTAATTGACTGAAACTAGAGAAAAAATATATATATCAATGGAGACTTTTACCACACTGGGATTAAATGGAGGTGGGATCCTTTTCTCCACAAGGTCGTCCCAGTTAATGGAGGCAAAAAACACATGACTTTTAACTTCATTCTGAAACGGCAATGTGCAGATATTCGAGATTAAGCATCATTAAAGGCGGTTCATTTGACAAAAAAATACAAATATACATTTATAGCATAACATTACTAACAATTTTCTCTGTCATCTCATTAGGAACATTCATAACAGAAAAATAATGTTCTAACAGGAACCTCATTCAACCTGAGTAACCTCTTAATTCTGGTCAGGGTTGCTGTGGTTGGAATGGCTTCCTTCTTTGACCAACATACAGAACAAACTGCAGTTTGATACTTTTCAGAAAATGTATAGTGCGCCTAATGTTGATCTTCATTTGCAATCACTACTCTGTGTCATTCACTATCACTCATAAATGAAGCTGATGGATGAAGATGGATGAATTAAGTAAATGCCGTCATTTCACGTATTATCAGAAAGAACACATTACATGAATGCATATGTACTTAAAATCTGTATTTTTAAATTCACTTATTACAGCTTCATCCACCAGGGGGGGTTGCACATCAACATCAATCACAACACTGGCACTGTGTGTGTTTTAGCACCTCCTCCAGAGCTAACTCAGTGTCTCTGTTCTTTCTCCAAAGCCTTGCATTAATAAAATATATTTATATAAATACAAATCTTGCAATATTCATATCTACCCCCCCCCCCAACAAATTCTATCATCTGCCCTTGAATTATGATTCACTCATGCACCAGTCAACCTGTGTGGTGAAATGAACCGACTTGGTGCTTATTGAGATTCTAATCTTGTCTGCTCCTAGCGGAAACCAGCGGTCCTGGAAAAACGAACAATGCAACAATAAAGACTCACAAAGTCATCTTTGTATCCCAGCCTCCTGGTGTTGTCTTTCTCCAGAAGAGCCTGTAAAATGGACCAGGCAGTCGTGGACGCCCCGGGGCGCATCGGCAGCTCCTTGTGCAGGATGTTATCATACATTTCATGCGTGTCCCTACTGTAGAACGGAGGCTGTTGATAACAGATAGGCAATCGCAAATTCAGACATTATATAATAATTTAAATTTTTTTTGTAACACAGAAAATCTGCATTTTTTTTCTGTCATACCAGGCCATAGAGCATCTCGTATAATACAGAACCGAGACACCACCAATCAACAGTGTTGTCGTAGGGCTGCTTTCTCAAGACCTCTGGAGCCAGATACTGCAAAAATGCATGGAAAAATTAAACTAAAATGTGCCAACAACACAGACACTGGCAAATATTCTTGGCTAATTCACAGGTTGCTAAATTTGCAATAACGACATTTTGGCTAGTTATCATGGAAATATTACCTCAGGTGTTCCGCAAAATGTGGTGGTCGTGTCTGCTTGAGAGATCCCTTCTTTGCACAGTCCAAAATCTGTCAAGACTATATGTCCCTTAATAGACAGGAAACAGTTTTTAAGAAGGGTTTCAAACAGGTTATTTCACTGAAAAGTCATGCTACTGATAGGTCCTCGATCATGAGCCTATTTTGCTGCATTCTCAGCAGGATTAGCCAGGAAATTATAACCCAAATTGTAATCCATCCATCCATCCATCCTTTTTCTATACCCGCTTTATTCCTAATTAGGGTCATGGGGATCTGCTGGAGCCTACCCCATCACACACTGGACGAACAGCAGGGGTACACCCTGGCCAGGTCGCCAGTAATTGTAATCTAATATAAGATTATTATATCAACATTTGTATGATGATATTACACTTTCAGTAAAAAACAATGACTGATAGATAAACCGATATACATACTTGGAAGTCCAACAGGATGTTTTCTGGTTTCAAATCCCTAAAAACAAAAAACAAAGCAAAAGACCTTTACACCATGTCATACTTCAGGGAGTCTGCATCATTGACGAGGACAACATGACAATTTTGTGGATATAACTGAAGTTACTGTGCCTTTAAAGTCGTGATATGTGTGCAGATAATAGTTTCCATCATGCTGTTGGACTTGCTCATCCACTATTTGTGGTTAGCAAAGAGGAGTCCATAATGAACAAAACACGTTAGTCCATCACACTGTTTGATCAATTCATGCATGCATGACTGCAGGTTTCTGAAGAGAGCTAAGCTAACTGAATCGTTTCATCTTTAGAGACTTAATAGACAATATTATATATCCATCTATACATAATACAATATATAATATATATTCAATTCAATTCAATTTTATTTGTATAGCGCTTTTAACAAAGAGCATTGTCTCAAAGCAGCTTTACATGAGAAAACATATACATACATATATAAATAGTAAATATCAGTGTTTTAAATTACGGTAACAAAACAAAATTACAGAATTATTGTTATTATTCAAAATAACAAAAACATTACATACAATTATTAAATAATTAAATAATAAATGTCCTCTTAAAAAATGTAATTTATAATTTTATGTTTCATTAAAACAGGTTTATAGAATTTTTTAAAAATAATATTATATGATTAAAAAAACATTTTAAATAAACACAAAGTCAAATTTGCTGTTATTCTTTCCATGGAAGGTTCCATCAAATTTTAACTTTGGGGCAAGCAATCATTTTATTTTTAATGTGTGAAATGACCGCTTAGCATGCAAACATGTCCGAGCTTTTTTTCTCTCTCTCTCATTTTTTGCTTTAGCTTTTATTATTACCCACATTTGATTGTAATAAATAATTCTGCACTGTATGTATGGTGCATAATATGAACACTAACCTGTAAACAATGTTGAGGGAGTGTAAATATCCCAGTGCGCTCGCCATCTCAGCGATATAGAACCTCGCCCTGGACTCGGGAAAGGTTCGCTCTTTTTGAAGGTGAAAGAAAAGCTAAGATAAACAGAAGTCACACCATTATTTAGGACTGTATTAATGGTTTATACACAAACAAAGAAAAAAAAATCACCAGCTTCAATGGCAAGTTGGTCTCTATTTTGCCATTGCTCTGAATTCATACTTCCACATTTCTCAGTTCCTACTCACTGATGAGTAATTCAGTGAGGTCAGGATCATGTTATTCTCACATCTGAAATGTTTATATTTTTAACCGGTATACAGGTCATAAAGTATTTCAAAGAGAAAGGTGCTAAATACTGTTAAATATCTGTATATAGACAAATATTGGTATATATATATATATATATATTAGGAAAACATTCATACGCTACCGGTATTTCATCACTTCCCTAATTTTTTTTCATTTAATCAATCTTCTTCCTGCCTTGTCTATTCTTAACACTGTGTCTTCACTGGCTAGATAGAGGTTTGTGATTAGTGGTAGCAGTTCCTAAGAACACTCCACTGGCCCCACTTCCTGTGTTAGACTACTCCCAGTTTCCATCTATCAGAGGACATTCCACGCATGCCACATGCACGAAAGAGTGCAAGTACTCACTTCTCCACCATTGACGAAATCCAGGACAAAGTACAACTTATCTGTTGTCTGGAAGGAATAGTGCAATCCGACTAGAAAAGGGTGCTTCACGTTTTTTAGCAGCACATTGCGCTCAGCCATGATGTGTTTTTGCTGTTACACCAATATAAAACAGGACACATACAGGACACACATAATAAGAATGTGTCTTATTACACATTTAGTTTAGAAAGCAATTATCATTCAGAGGTTTGAACACTTACCTCCCTCCTTTTTAAAATGACTTTTTTCTGAAGGACTTTGATTGCATAACACTTCCCGTCTCGTTTCCTCTTTGCGAGGAGAACCTTTTGGCATGAGATGAAAAATGTTTGGTTAAACGTTCCAGTCTGAACAGAAACTCTGTATACATCTTAGAGAACATGGAAGCTCTCGATTCGCATTGGGAAAACCCGTTATTTATTAGCCGGCTAACCACAAACGAACATCACTTTACTGGGGAAAAAAGAGGTTTCAGTACCTACAGAACTGATACCACACACTTCATGTTGTGGACTACATTTAACCTTTAAATATGATTATATATACACGTCAACAACAAATCTTTCAGATGGATGCACCGAAGACGTTTAACACAAACCAACAATACCTTTCCGAAGCTCCCTTTACCGATGACTTTCAGGAAGTCGAAGTCAGTGGGTTTTGCCCTGGGAGAAAAATGTATGAGTGTACGAGTCCAGGATTAGTGTAAATCAGTTTTTTCTGTTTTTTAAGTTTCACTTCATCATGTACAGTATGAAGAACTGTACTTACTGAGGGTTTGCAGATGGTCCCAGGTTAATATTTCTGGAGGTAGAATTGTTCTGTAAAAGTAATAAATATAATAATATAATATATTCTTCATGCACTTACAGCCTGTAAGCAGAACACGGGAAATATAAGACATTTAAGATAAAATCATTTCACATATCACTTGTTAAGGTGGATCTGGTGTGTGTGTGTGTGTGTGTGTACAATGTTTTAAGCTAACCACAAGGAGCTTGAGGGGAAAAGCTGCCATTAGTTAAGATGTAGAAAGTGGAAAAAAATACATGCCCGCTTTCTTTCTTTGCATGTGGAATATTTTTGATTGTGTTAATAACTCATAGCAGCATACTTTGATGTTAAAATGTGGCCCTCAGGAAAATTCATAAAGATTGGGAAGTCTGATGTGAAATAAATATTCTCTGATTATTTCTAATATCTAATATGTAATATTCTTTTCATTTATCCTGACTCTCTGCTAGCTGACATACACTTTATTAAACTGCAAAACATTATTTATTCCTTTTTTCCACTTCTGCATTACGATTGTGGATTGTTGTCTGGTTGCAGGATACATGTACACTTTTAAAGTCATACAAGAATTTTGTATATACATCATTAAACAGTGATTTTTTTTTTTATTTTTACCCCAACAGCTCCGGGGATACAAACTTTTGCACACAGAATATCGTATCCTCTCTTTTGTTATGTGAGGTGAACACTCAGAGTAAATTCATTGTATAATACTATAGTTTTTCCAGTCAAAAATGAACTAATCTTACATAAATGAACAATATGGTTGGTAACAAACCTTCTCATCTTCATCCTCTGAAGCATCTGAGACATTCTGGGTTTTGTCCATTTGGAGAAAGTCTCGAACATCAGGGCTGGGTCAAACGATAAAAGTAGCATGTAAAAAAATAAAACTAAATTAAAAACATACAGCTGCAGCTGATAGAATGAATAAAATGGTATACATTTGCATGGCCAGGACATTCTGATCTCCGAAAAGAGCAAACATTTGCATGAGTCTGGTGGACGTGTCAGCACAACTGCTCATGAATAAAAATGGTCATGAAACACTGAATAAAAAACTGACTGCTGAACTCACTGATTGCTGAGCTGTGGATGGGTCACGATTTTCTGAATGAACTCGTGTAACCCCGTTCTCCTCTGCTTTATAAACTCTGACAGGGATAAGAAGAAAAAACACAGGCGCTGATTTAAAACAACATGAATCAAAATCATCACAAAAATGATCATAAAAGAGATGCAAGCTGCTTGATCAACTGTCCAAATGTAGGAAATGTGCGTTTATAGTGATCGGTCAATGCTACTGTTCAGATCTGATAACATCACATACTAAAATGGGATCAAACTGTCAACGTGGATCAGAATACTTCCTGCAGTACGATGTACTGTATGCTGAGAATGAAGTAGCAGTAGAGGTACAGCACTAGCATGCACTTAATTCCTGCCTTTATCACATGTCGAAATTGTAAACACATGCGTTCAATTACTTGAGCGGCGACTTACTTCCACGTTTGCCATTTAACTGGTTACACATGAGTTTAAAACAAAAGCACGGTTTTATGATGGCAATACATCAAACCATTAAAAGGTCAAATTCCACAATTGCACGCTCCACAATTTTAAAAAACGTCACTAAGATGATTAAAGATAACTCTGTTCATCCCATGTGCATGATCTCGATTTAACTGAAAGCCAAGTCACCTGAGAAACAAAGGCCTAGCAGGAGTCACAAAGTATTTCCCCCATATGAGTACATTATTAACTGCAGTGCATGCTTTATGTATACAAATACAATACCTGGGTCGAAGTTGTCACCAAATATTCTCTTGGCAGGTATCTTCAAATTCAATCCAGGAAACTGTTTTCTCAACTGTAATAAAATAAAAAGGTTTTAAAACATTTTATATATAGGCATAGTTTCACTGCGGTGCAACTACCATTCTGAAACGTTTATTTTCGGTTAATACATCCACACAACAAATTAAAAAACAAATAAAAATGAGAAACGCTGGACTGACTAATCTTGCTCAATAAATAATTCACAAGAAACCATTGTAATAGATGCAGAGGTGAGACACGACAGCTATGTACACATTCTGAGGAAATGTCATTACTTACTGTATTATACAGTTTATCAAATTCTGTATATCTCCTGAAGACAAACCACTCATATCTTCCAACTCTGACCATCACTTTGTAAACCTATAACAATGCAGAGGAATGCAGTGTTTAAACAGAAAATTATGTCAAGGGTAAAACTAATTTTGTTTTCCAGAAGCACTCAATGAGGTAAGAAGTACTCACAGTATAACGTTTTTTCTTGTCTCTCTGCTCATTGTAGCAGGGGATACTGACGTTAGGGCAGTTCGAGTGCGTGTCCATCCTGATCGTTCTTCTTGACCGGGCTCAGTGAAGGCGGCTCTGTGTAACAGTGGATCCTCAGTGCTCCGCTCTGGAGCACGGCTCAGAGACACGACTGGCAATCCATTCTTGAGCTGTGCGGAATGGACAGAAAAAACATGATCAGAGAGAAAAAGAAATGCTGCTACCATTCGCCAAGCCACGGTGCATTATAGCACTTTTAATACTGCTTAAGAGAGCTGCGTGAATGGAAAAGCTTGGCATGATGGCAGCGGGACCCCATCAGGGTCACTAATTAAGTCACACAGTACACACAGTGTGAAGCATTGAGCTGCCAGAGTGACTCCTCCTCTATTTCCTTTTCTGCTTCATTTTGTTACTCCCTCTGCCACAGTGCCCCGAGTGTAATCCCATTATTCTCAGATATTTTCCAAATTCTAAGGGTCCTGAAAACCTGGCAGAAGACAGTGAAGTCTGAGATGGGTTTCTGAAACTTTTCTTGATATTTATTATCATATGCATAGATTAAAAAAGATTAATCTCACTTTAGGTAGTCTTCGCTTGAGGTAAAGTTTACATAAACACAAGTTTGCTAGAAAAAGAGATACAGTACTGAGTATATGTACAGTAAAGGAGAGATTTCCATAATCTGTTCAAATAACGAAGTGAAATGGACAGTCATAATGTGCAGTAAATGTGCTAAAGTGCTAGGCAGATGACAATGTGATGACAATTGAAAAAGAGCATTAGACAACCACACACACACACACACACACAGACATGTACTCATACACTAAAGCTTCTTCTGTACACTTTCATACTTTAAATCTTAGCCTTGTTTTCCAACTCAAAATGGAAATCAAAACAGATACTCCATCAACCTACAGTAAACACAAGGACACGTGCTAGAATGACATTTCACTCACTTCCTTGTTTGTCAGAAAGAGGTTCTGTAAAATCTGCTTCGAATGTCCTTGAGGCCTCAGAGACTGGATTTACATACAGAAAACTGACCAGTGATAAACAATCCTGTACATAAACAGAACAAATCTGGACCACAGGTGAGAGTGCAATGGGACTATATGGCGATGTTGTGGATTAAAGAAGGCCTACGCTAACTTAATCCTTGTGGTTTGAACTGGAGCCTTGAAAAATGCCGATAATCCTATCCTGCCCTCCAAATCATTCAAAACACAAACTCTATGTAACAGTGATCCTGGTGCTCTTTCAACTGGTACAAAAACCAAAAGGGAACCCACTTGTTAACATTCCGTACATATTTCTGTTTCCCTGAGGGGGGAAAAAATTCACTCACCTACCCATTATTTGGAATGTACAACACAACGATATGACAGTGTACTGAAGAAAGAGCTAGAGACCTCGGTACATTGCAGGAAAAAATATTCAAAGCAGCTTAAAGGTATACTTCGGCCATTATTTCATGCTAATCTCTATCTACTGCATTGATAGCGTGTGTGGACAATCATTTTGAAACGGCTGAGAAAAGCACAACTCATTTATAATGGAGGTTTAAGGGCAGTTAGAGAACCTTTAGGAGAAAGCCTTATTTGTGTAGAAAGTGTTCATAAAGCTCATTTCTTCATGTGCTCAGAAATCTGACTGCTTTTTCAAAGCTTAGCATTAGTGGTTATGTCCTGGGCCTTGTCATGACTCACAGTTGGGATGGCACATGGATACCATAAAAACTTAAAGAAACCGGAACTACTTTTTACAGAATTACTCCTGTGTTGAAAATATTGGACGGAATTCCCAAATAAGGATTTTGGTCAAACTTTCTCTCATCTCATCTGTCTTTTATTCACATGTGGAATTCATCAACTGCCCTTAGACTTCTATTATACATGTTACATGCACCATAACCGAAAAAAAAACACCAGTTCCTTATATATTAAAATCCTCTTTTAGTTCTTCGTGAATTCATTTCTTTAAGCAATTTATTTAACCTTATTTCACCCGATTCAGGTCATGACCACATGCCATACAGTACGTCGTTCAATTCAATTCTATTTGTATAGCACGTCTAACAATAGACATTGTTAAAAAGCAGCTTTATAAAAAAAATCCGGATGTAGATTTAGATCCCTAATGAGCAAACCAGTGGTGACGGTGTTGAGGAAAAATTCCCTGAGATGACATGAAGAGAAAACATTGAGAGAAACCAGACCCATTATGGAGCTGGGTGACAATGGATAATGAGATTATAAATCCTTACAGTATACAGGTGTGTGTAGAAGAGCAAAGACAGACACTACATGAGTAGAATTTGATGTTCAGTATGAACAGATTATGGAAGCTTTCTGATATGAGGGACAAGGCAGTGTTTATGATTACAGCAGCAGTTCTTAGGTACAGTATCAACAGGTGAGTTTATTCACTGGATCTAGTTCTTTTGGTCCTTGGCTATTGTATATTATAGCTCTAGATGTACACTATATTGTCAAAAGTTTTGGGACACCCCTCCAAATCATTCAGGAGTTGGACTCGGCCCCTTCGTTCCAGTGAAAGGAACTCTGAAATGCTTCAGCTTCATACCAAGACATTTTGGACAATTTCATGCTTTGTGGGAACAGTTTGGGGATGACCCCTTCCTGTTCCAACATGACTGCACACCAGTGACCAAAGCAAGGTCCATAAAGACATGGAAGAGTGAGTTTGGTGTGGAGTCCTGTTTTGGTGTCCCAAAACTTTCGGCAATATAGTGTATTTGAGGGGGGGGGAATTCACATTAAATTGCTGCTTTTTGTTTTTTATTTTACAAAAATATGACAGCTGAAACAAGCAATATCGACACTTTTATTCCTGATGTCACACCCCATCAGTCCCTCTATTTAATAGTAAATATATTACAATTAATTGATATTTTGATGGCTGCATATGAAGATTTGCCTTCAATTCTGGTTATTTGGCTCAAACAGACAAGATCGTCACGTTCGTCCAGCCTCTCAGCGGTGCTGTGTAAATTTAAACACATTTCAGCTTGAACCAAAAACACATGCAACTGATCTAATGACTATCTAAAGTAGACAGACTCTCAGGTCCTTTTTGCCCGGGCTTCTCTTTCAGGAAGAAGAGCACACTATTGGAGGACAAGCGACTGAAACACAGTATGACATTTAATCCTGAAAGTAAAAGTAGGAACTGAGAATTTGAGTCTTCTATTGGGCAAACACCCTGGAAAAAAAAACAAAAAACAAAAAAAAAACAAAGGAGGAAAAAAGTTCCACCCAGTCAGTCATAGATGTTAAGCAATTCAGAAATAACCATTAAAAGGTTATTGTACAAAATAACCAAAATGCTTTTCTTTCGGTTTTTTAAATGCTCTTTCCTGTCACCTGACCAAATCAAAACACATATACGTGTAGTAACATGCTGTACAGGATCTCACACACTGGAGCTGTAGGCACGATTAAAGCCTGTTTGCATGAGTATATGTCCTGTTCGGTGTGTTTTAAAACAAATATATATCCCTTATATAACATCTCAGGTGTTAATGCCTGATTTAATTCTGAAGAAAGGTTAACTTATAACAAGACAAGTCACAGTTGAGTAAATATTTGACTTATTTGCACCACCATACCTGAAGATTTGGGGGTTTTTTTTCCACTCACACCATCAAAACAAATGTCTTTCAACAAAACAAATGTCTTTAAATTCATTACTCAATCATGTACGTACAATAATATTCTGTTTTTATAACTCCATTCATTTCATACACCATCATGCACCCATGCAGGAAATACTCTACATATAAAGTGCTGACTTTAGAGCTAGAAGTTAATGAAAATATTCCTTAGTTACAGAAGTTATTGAAAAATATATGAACATTTTTCTTAAATAGATTAAAATGATATACTTTTTAAAAAGTATTATTTTTAAAGCATAAAAATGCTTGGAAATAATCCTGGATTGTAACAGCCTTATAAAATTATATTATTTTAGTATCTTTTAGAGATGAAACTTTTTCAGTCCCATCAACAAAGCAAACTCTTAATCATTTCTAAACTCTCTAAACTGGATCTGTTGATCATCTGTGTTGATCATATTAGAAATAAATATGTTTAGTGACCTATAACTTCCTATAAATCAGCTCGAAAACAAGGACACGTTTAATAATAATAAACAAACCAGGAAACTAAGTTTCCTTATGCAGTTACATTTCTTATACCTTTCCCACTTCACTGTGTATGCAGAATGTTAGAAAGTTTCCAGGTCTGCTTTGTTTATCACTTGCCTTGTAACTAAGTTTCCCCCAGAACGAACAGCCAGAACAGTCCAGCAGAGGAAGTCCAAAAGAAAAAATCCAAAACTTCGGTGTGTGAAGACTCTCAAACTTTTCCACAGACAAACGAGCTGAAGCTGCGCTTTCCGGTATCCATAATGTTTGTTTTGTGAAGGAACTGCCGACTAAAGCTATCCACAAAGTTTACTGACGTTTTTCCTGAAGCTCCGGTGCTAGTTGTCACGGGACCATGATAATATTCTTTATAAACAGAACACAACAGCGCCATCTTGCGGAAGGACAGAGTAACTCTCTTCCTCCGAGCCTCAGGGAAAATTCAATAATAATGATGATTATGATAATAATAATAATAACAATAAATATAATAATAACAATTATTATTATTATTATTAAATAATTATAAAAAATCAATATAATAATCATTATAAACAAATTAAATAATAATACTTACTATTTTTATTGTTGTTGTTGTTTTGTTAGTGTTGATGATAATAATAATAATTTGGTTTACTTTGTACTTTTTTTTTTTAATTTATTTAAACCCCACAAAGTTAAAAACAAGACCTAAACAAAAATACAGCTTTATTCTATTCAGTTAAACCCTTTCACAAACACACACGTGAGACTTCTCTTTATATGTAAACTTTTCCATAAGCTCCTCTTTAGCCTGAAGTACAGCTCACATGATCACGGCTCCCACACGTTTGCTTTGCTGAAAATAACTCACTGACTGTTGATGTTAATGCTAGGCCACGTAGCTTCTGTTGTTGTCACCTGATCTACTTCGAAGTGAAGCATTTTGTTGTTCTAAAAGCAATTCTTTGATATTTCTGGTGAAATTTTGTTACAGAAACAAATTGATCCGATTTGTTTTCTCATTGCATTTTAGTTCGTTTGAATTAATCAATATTTTTGGCCAACTCTTGGTGTCCTTAAAATGCTAAATAAACTAAATGAAAGGACTTCAAATGTTAATATGCACAGAAAATAACTACATATTTTAAAAATCCTTATTTACAACATTAGACCATTGGTTTGTAAAGTGGCCGTACTTTCAGGTAGATTGTCCAAATGCTTATTTACATAAATTGTATTGCTTTACTGTAAATCCCATCCCATGTTTATTCCATTGCATTTATTCCACACTGGGCTCACATACGTGTGGAATACTGGAAAATGGAAAGGTGGGAAAATATTTAGATATAAGGGCATTAGGGGGCGGTGGTGGTAGCTCAAGTGGTTAAGGCTCTGGGTCATTGACCACCAAGCTGCCATCGTTGGGCCCTTGAGCAAGGCCCCCAACCTCCCCCTGCTTCATCATGGCTGACTCTGCGCTCTGACCCCAACCCCCAAGGATGGGGGGATGCGAAGACAGAATTTCACTGTGCAGTGATGTATATGTGACAAATAAAGGCTTAACTTAGTATCAGGACTGAGACACACTGCTTACATGTGACCTGTTCAGATTGTTATATGACCTTGTGTGTGTGTGTGTGTGTGGTTTTTTTTTGTTGTTGTTTGTTTTCAACCTTTTTTCTAAGAAATTCTTAAATGTTTATGGTCATACAGTGGAGAATGGAGAATGTGTATTTGTATAGCTTTAGCACACGAGCATGTGGGCATACACAGTGGAGAATGAGCATCCTAGAAAATTAAATGGATAATATGCTGGTATTCTCACACAGGTTAGTTTCTGTAGACCATGTAGAACTTGTGTGTTTGCTAAGTATATCCGTGTGCAGTTCAACAAAATTACTTCAGTAAAAATATTTAAATATCACTGAACTGTTTTTAGAATAGACTTAATTAATCCAGTTACCCAGAATTTTATTTAGTGTATTTTGAGCTATTCTGTCCAGTTGATCACTGAAATCTGAACCCAGAGAAATTCCATATAAATGTTTAAATCATTATTATTTTTAGTGTTGATTGGAACAATATCCGCAAGAGGGCGACATATTACCATTTAAAAATAATATCCCATTAAGCACATTGCAAAGATTACTGCTAGAAGTCAGTCTGATTTCTGAATATTGTTATGTTTTAAAAAGTATTTGCCTTAACTATCCTTGCAGGTTTATGCTTTGTGTGTATGTTTATGTGCAGGATTTCTCCAGATTACACATTTATCTTTAAAACAGTTTTGGGGCCAATATAAGTATACCAGACATAACATTATGACCACATGCCTAATATTGTGTTGGTCCTCCTCAGGCCTGATCTGTCCTGCACTGTGTATTCTGACACCTTTCTCTCAAAACCAGTGTTAACTTCTTCAGCAAATTGAGCAACAGTAGCTCGTCTGTTGGATCAGATCACACGGGCCAGCCTTCTCTCCCCACATGCATCACTGAGCCTTGGCCGCCCATGACCCTGTCGATGGTTCACCACTGTTCCTTCCTTGGACCACTTTTGATAGATACTGACCACTGCAGACTGGGAACACCCCACAAGAGCTGCAGTTTTGGAGATGCTCTGATCCAGTGGTCTAGCCTTCATAATTCAGCCCTTGTCAAATTCGCTCAAATCCTTACGCTTGCCCATTTTTCCTGCTTCTAACACATCAACTTTGAGGACATTTTGAGCAGTGACAGGTGAAGTGAATAAGACTGATGATCTCCTCATCTTGGCACCTGGTAGTGGGTGGGATATATTAGGCAGCAAGTGAGCACTTTGTCCTGAAAGTTGATGTGTTAGAAGCAGGAAAAATGGACAGGCGTGGGCAAGGATTTGAGCGAGTTTGACAAGGGCCAAATTGTGATGGCTAGACCACTGGATCAGAGCTTCTCCAAAACTGCAGCTCTTGTGGGGTGTTCCCGGTCTGAAGTGGTCACTATCTAGTAAAAGTGGTCCAAGTAAGGAACAGTGGTGAATCAGCGACAGGGTCATGGGCGGCCAAAGGCTCATTGATGCATGTGGGGAGCGAAGACTGGCCCGTGTGATCCGATCCAACAGACGAGCTACTGTTGCTCAAATTGCTGAAGACGTTAACACTGGTTTTGATAGAAAGGTGTCAGAATACACAGTGCAGGACAGTTCAGGCCTGGTTTGGCAGCAAAAAGGTGGACCAACACAATATTAGGCGGGTGGTCATAAAGGTCATGCCTGATCGGTGTACATGTAATGCTTATGGTGTGCACAAACTTTTGGCTATATAGTATGCAATATGTACTGTATAAGTGTGTATGTATGTATGTATGTATGTATGTAGAAGTGACCGCAGTGTGTTATTGTTATTGGTGGTGGTTTTGTGAATGGAGCACTGTGTCAGCGCGCTCCTCTTTTTTCAGCCAATCACAAGCGAGGATTCAAACGCAGCTGGAGTGAGGCTGCGCGCGAGATTCGGCGGGACGGACAAATCAGCAGAAGAAGGAGGGAGGAAGAGAAAGAAGAGGAAGAGGAGGAGGGCGTGAGCTCTGGACACGGCGGGCAAACACACAGAGAGGGAAGAGAGAGAAAGAGAAAACGGCATGTTTAACTTCTGATCTGCTTCTGTTTGCAGTATTTTGAATTGCTTTCTAGCCGCGGAGCTGCGTCTTGGACAGTGTTGCTGTTGTTGTTGTTGATGTTGTTGTTGCCTGTAAGAGTTTGTGAGCCTCCTCGGTTTTAATGGAAGTCGCTCGGACACCTGCCTGACAGCGGCATGTGTCGGGATATACGGCAGTGTGTTTGATTTCTGGTGTGTGTTTGGATTTCCAGGCGCAAGTACAACTGTGGATTTCTCTGACTCTTTTGCTTTGGAGAAGAAAAACCTGTCACTTGGGTGAAGCTGACCCTTCTCATGGCCAATATGAAGCCCCGCAGGTGAGACACGATCAATAATCAATAATATTAAAAATAGCAGACAACTTTAATAATGAATGATGATGTGCATGTGCACGATGATGTGGCTATTAGTGCGAGTTTAGTGCAAAGGAAACAATTTGCATAGATCACTTAATGACAGCTGCTTCAAAGATCAGAAATGTCTTTCCCCCCCATTTTCATCTGCTTATTTTACTCATTTTGTGCAAACAGTGTTATGAATGTATAATAAACTATATATATAAGTATATTTATGCTCCTTAACAGCGTTTGAAATCGGAATCGGTAATAATAATTACTAAGGACTACTGTAACATGCTAACTATAGTTACTACACTTGTTAGCGTTAGCAAGTAACCATATAAGTATATAATAAGTCCATAATAATTTAATGAAGTGATTGTATTTGTTTATTCAAAATGTTTTATGTCAGTGATCACCATTTACGCTTAAATGTTATAATTCAGTACGTGTATATGTATTTATTTATTTATATATTTATATACAGAGAACTGTATTATGTTAGCCTGCTGGCTGTCATTCAGTGTAAGCTAACCGTTGCCTAGCTAGCTACCTAACTTTGCTTAAAAACTAGTAAAGAATGTGGTCTTAAAGACAAATACAGTTAGACTGACGATTTTTTAACTAATCTGTAGTCAAATGACACAATAAGCAAGTACTTCTAGCTAATTATGGTTAGCTAACTAACTAGCTGTCACTCATCTGTCACTTCATTAGCCAGGTAGTGTTGAGGTTCATTTTATCCGCCAATCAGTATTAACTACTCACACATTTGAAAACGGAATTCAATTATATTGTTTCTGCGATATAAATGTAATTAAGCTTCATAAGCTTTATTACAAACACTTGTTTTGTCCTCCATTCCGTGGAGTTGTTATGTAACTACAAAGTCATTCA
Source organism: Hemibagrus wyckioides (assembly GCF_019097595.1). Taxonomy (NCBI): domain Eukaryota; kingdom Metazoa; phylum Chordata; class Actinopteri; order Siluriformes; family Bagridae; genus Hemibagrus; species Hemibagrus wyckioides. The sequence continues at coordinate 2,256,402 of NC_080732.1, forward strand.
TGGCACACATGTCGACTCCTGCCCAAAGATGTGCATGATGATTTACACACATTGAGGAAAAAGTGAGCTCATTTCCATTGGGTTACATACTGACAGATGATTCATAACATGCTCAAAGAAGTGCAAAAGACTTTCTGAACATCTGAGAAAAATATACTTATTCCTAAAATTCACCGTCAATTCAAACAAAGGAGGAAGGTACTGTCCCTCTGAACTGGTGTGTACATAGTACTGAAAAAATACTCACAGAATGAATATGTATATCATTATGTAACTTAGTCATGATGTAATAGTGTTTCACAGGTTTCAAAAACGTATTAAATGATTAGAAGATGCCCTATAAATGTGCAAAAAAGCTTGAGATGATCTCAACACCTGAGAAAAACGCGGGCTTAGGTATTTCCAGACTATGAAGTCATTATGTAACTACTTAGTCATTATGAGCTTATGTGCAAAGACTTGATGGGTTTTACTCTCATTTCAAACAGAGGAAGAAGGACATGAATTGTGCTGTACAAATAACACATCAAGTACTCGAAAAGGGTGATGCAGTTTAGTAATAGGGAGAGGCTTAAACATGCAATAATGTAAAGCTTTATCTGTGGGTGAGTGTGTGTCTCTGTGTGTGTGTGTGTGTTTCCCCCTTTTTCTGTGCCTCTTAAAAAGGGTGTGGGTGTATGTCGGGTGTGTGTCACGTTTCTTGCCACAGTGGTTCACTTGTGCATGTTGTTTTTATTTTCAAAGCAACTGCAAAAGCATCTGAAACACAGCTCACATTCAATCATGCATCAATTCATTTACAGGTTTGTTTACAAGGCATCTCAGTGTTAATACTAACGTTTAACATCTGACTATAGTTTAGTTCGGGTAAGACAGTGCACAATCTTCGTGGAACCTTAGTGGATAGATTTGAAACCTTAAGTATAGTGGGCTGACAGATGATGTGCTACCATTGGCTGAAAGTGAGCTTGGCCTGCCTCCTGAATAAGTGATGTGAGCAGTTCACCTCAGAAAGTAAAAGAGGCCGTTTATTTAGAGTCCATTAGAGTCTTTCTCAGAGGGGGAGCTTCGTGCTGAACTCCAGTTGCCGTGTTTCTTAGCTGAAATAGCTCTTTCATCACAAGCATAACATTTACAACCAACAGAAGGCCTTGTTTGGCCCATAAACATGCCTAGTAGGAGGATTTGGGATTTTCATAAAGAGACAGATCTGGACTTTGGCCTACAGTTTATTCTTAAACGCTACCTCATAGCTCTGAGGACTGTTATTGTATCATAATAAGTATAATATTATGACTAACAGTATGTCTAACCCACTGTTTTTTTTCCAGCTATGATTTAGTGCCGTTTTTATAGCCGACTGCTTCGGATTAACGATAAAATGCTGCTTGATCTGGTGAGAAGTTTATACTTCAGTATCCCAGGACGCAGTGTCGTGATTAAATCTTCAGATCGCTGTGTGTGGGGGAAATGTTACCAAGCAACAAGGAATTCCTGTGAACTAATAGACATGGGTTTCCTTGGTCATTTGCTAAAAAATGCACTTGCTTACCCTTTTAGTGATCATTAAAGCAGTGATATTTATAGGGTTAAAATGAAGGTTTAAACACATGCATACGTTTTCTGTCAGAAGTTTGTTTAATGTTTAATTAAGTTTGAACAAGGTTGTGATTAACAGTGCCAGAATGTGTGACATTAAAAAATGAGGGCATTTGAGTTTCATAGTTGAACTTTCTTTCTTTCTTTTCTTTATTTCAGCGAGGATGAGGATGATGAGCGTCAGCCTAAAGACACTGACGCAGAACCCAAGAATTCCAAAAAGATTCTCAGCAAAGTGAAATGGTCCAGAGAAGAGGTAATGTACTTTCTTTTATGGGTTGTCTAAGACTGAACACACTGATGATGCAGGCTAACTGGAAACTCCCTGAGATTCAAAAGAATTAGCATGAGCCATCAAATGACTGTGAAAAGACACATCTATTGAAAAGACTATTGATGACTCTTTTCTTTTTTCTTTTTTTTTTACTTTTTACAGGATGAAAGGCTCAAGAAGCTTGTTGAGCAAAATGGAACCGATGCCTGGAGATTGATCGCTAATTATTTTCCAGTAAGTAAATAAAATTCATGGCAGAAATTAAATAGCCCTTATTTAAAGTAATAAAAATATCTGTATAATTAAATTTTATTTGTTTTGTGTAATAGCTGAGTATGATTTTTGATCAATTAAGTGGCACGTAATTATTCTTATTATTTCATTGTATTTGTAAGTAATTGTGGGTACCTTTGTTTGTAGTTTTTATATATTTAAAGAGTAGATACCAGGATAATAAAGTGTGCTGTGAGCTCAACAATATGACAGAGAATTATGTTTAACTGCTTAAAAAGCAAAATATAGTGAACAAGATTAAAATATGCTTAGTTTTAGGAGCCCTAGGTTCTTATTGAAGGTGTGTGATACCTGCAGGTGTTAAACTGGGATTTTGTTGCTTCTTCACAGACAAAAACAGATGGCCAGTGTCAACACCGCTGGCAGAAAGTTCTCAACCCAGAGCTGGTGAAAGGGCCCTGGACAAAAGAGGAGGATCAGAGGGTAAGGCGAGCTGGGTGTTTTCCGGCCCGATGGGATGAAGTGGGAGGTGGGCAGTGTCTAATAATGATATTTGAGGGTAGCAGAGATCCCTTGTGTCAGAGTATGCAAGATTCTGCCCTAGAGTACACATTAAAACAGTTTCCCAGTTGTTTAGGCTTGTCTGGTAGTGAACTGCAAACAGAGACAAGGATTTTTTTTTATAAAATCTACATGCATTTTTTTATTTATATAATGTAGACCATAGACTATACTTAGTCTAATAATTGTTACTCTGTGAGGAATTTTGGAAGCCGGTTCTGAGCAAAGCTTGATTAGGGATAAATAGCTAAGTGGTGAAGTAATGCATTCCCTGAATGATAATAGCATCAGTGACCTCAATACCAGAGGAATTCACAGAATGATGTCTCACTATGCAAATATGAAGCCCAGTCTTACTGTAAATGGAAATAGTTGCATTACAAGACATACCGAGCAACATAAAGCAGACCATTTTTATTTAAGATTGATTTCTTATATATGTGTGTCTACACTACTCACTTTAATAGGAACACCAGTATGACATATTTCCTCAACTGTATGTACTATATCATCACAGGTGATTGAACTGGTACACAAATACGGCCCGAAGCGGTGGTCCGTTATCGCTAAGCACCTGCAGGGCCGCATAGGCAAGCAGTGTCGAGAGCGTTGGCACAACCACCTCAACCCTGAGGTGAAGAAGTCCTCCTGGACCCAGGAAGAGGATCGAATCATCTACGAAGCGCACAAACGGCTCGGTAACCGCTGGGCTGAGATCTCAAAGCTACTGCCTGGAAGGTATAATAGTTTGTGTCAGATCAGTAGCCCTGTCTCAGTAGTCGAAAGATTCATACATACAGAGATATATTATCTGTTAAGAGATGTTATCTTGCCTTTTTGTTAGCATAGTCAGTTGTTTCACTTGCATGATGAATTTGTAAATGAATTATTAATTTTTCAACTTTGACAGTGTTATTAAGAATGCATTCAAGTATCTGTATTTTATTTCCAGGACAGACAACTCTATCAAAAACCACTGGAACTCTACTATGCGCAGGAAGGTGGAGCAGGAAGGTTATCTGCAGGACAGCAACAGGAGCTTGAGCGCTGACCAGCCTCAGAAGAGACGCCATAAAGACTGTCAATCTGTGGAGCACTCGCACGGTCACGGCCATCTGCTCGTGAACAGCCAGTCACAGGTGACAACTGCTACTAGTATCACTAATATGTATTATCTTTGAACATGATGTACTATAATAAAGTCTGGAAAAATGTGAAGAAAACACAATCAAGAAATTTTTTTTTCTGTGTAGGTGGCAGGATACATGTACAGCTCTGCGAGTGGACAGGGTATTGACAGCATCACAGAGAGCTCAAGCTTCATGTCGGTAAGGGCCTTCTTCTTCTTTTTTTTCTCTTTGTGTTTTGTTCTCTCTCTGTTTTCCCCTTCCTGCCCTACTTTTCTCTCAATCAAAGATTTGACTCAACTGTCAGTGTTGTGTGTCTGAACCGCATGCTGGAGCTGTGCTGTTATAAATTCTTTTTCTAAATTACATCATGGGTATTATACAATGCTAATCTTAAATTCTAGCCTTGAATTTTTTTTATATGCAATTCCATCTTGGTGGAATTTGGGACCACTGAAGTGTTTGTTGTTTTGCAAGTAAATTCGTTTTCTCCGTTTCTTCTTCTGTCTTTTCCTTCCTTTCCTCCGTTCCCCATCTCACAGCCGTGCCACGACGATCCTGACAAAGAGCAGCGAATTAAGGAGCTAGAGCTGCTCCTTATGTCAGCTGAGAATGAAGTCAGAAGACAGTCCGGTCCTCGTGTAAGAACCACTGTGTGTGAGCGTAGAATAGTGCGCTTAGGCTTCCCTACCCCTTCCATACCTCCCTTATCCCCCTTTTTGCCCCTCACATCTGCGCTTGGTGACCCTAGCTTACCCTCATTGCTACTCCACCTGATAGTGGCCTGCTGTCAGTAACTAGATCCTTTAGTGCACAGCATGAGCGTGCCTGGCGAAGAAAAACTGCTTGTCATTGCCTTCATTCTAGTTAAAAAATTTGTGCTTTTTTTCCTTTTACTTTTTTTGCTCTACAACTTTGCAGTGTTTTTTTTTTTCTTGTATCCAGACTTCTGAGAATTTGTGAAATCTGAGTAACTTTTTAGAAACTGAAAGAAAGTATAGTTTAACTTGTTACTCAAGTGATTAATCATCTTACTAATGTTTACCAGTTACACTTATTACAGCAGAGTAACTCATTACTAGAACACACATCATAATTAGTGAGGTATTCATGATTAGCCTGCTGACTTTTTTTTATTCACTAATTTGGAAAGCACATTATTTTTCAGCACCGTAACTACCATCACTGCTCATCATTAAACCCCTTATCTCACTCGCTGTTGGCTGTTAAACCCACCTGTCTAACTAACCATGGTTGGCTCTTGTACAGAACCCAGAGAGCTACTCAAACTGGTCAGACAGTCTGGCGGATGATACCGTGAGCACGACAGGGACTTCCGAAGAGTCTGGTGTTGATCTGGGTAGAGCGGAGAAGGGCCGTGCTCCTTCTGTACCACTGCATGTATCTCCCAGCAAGTTCCTGGCAGTGGAGGCCAGCGCTGTGCTCTCTACTTTGCAGACCATTCCTGAGTTTGCAGAAACGATAGACCTTATCGATTCGGTGAGATTATGCAAAAATCATTTGCATTCATCTTTATTGTGCCATTTTCTTAAGCGTATAGATCCTGTTATAGTGGGAATAAACAGCTTCTCTTACAAGTCCCTGAAAATGCCATGATTCCTTTTATGAATCATGAAAAATGATATGAAATCATAAAATTATAATAGTACATCATCTATCCATAAAAGGACAAGACAAGTGAGCCTTTGTTTGCTGTGATTTACATTTCATTGTTTCTTAAATCATAGTTATTGTGTGAAGTTTACAATAAAAGTAAATGGTTATTACTAGGTGGACCATAAGAACAGAAAGTGTGATTTGCTCTGCAGGATCCTATGGTCTGGAGCGAGGTGGGAAGTTTTGATCTATCTGAGTCTGTCAGTCCTCCTAAACCCCCCGTCCTTGATGGCACTTATCCAGCTCAAAATGACGGCACAGAGGATGTTGGGTACCACACTCCTGCCCCTGCCCTGTGCAGGCCTCACGATGGATTGAGCCAGGGGAAACCCATTTCTCATAGCACTCGCACTGCGGGTAAATTCAACTCTCCTCCGCTCTCCCTCCCAAGGAAGAAGACGAGAGAGAGAGCAGACCAGTCACTCAATGATGATACAAACTGCGGTTCTTTTACAGACAACACCAGGAGCTCTCTGAAGAGCACGCCAGTTAAAGGACTTCCGTTCTCACCCTCTCAGGTATGAAGTGTGAACCCGAGTGTAACCACAGTTGTTTAATTCTACACGTTGTGTTTCTCTGTTTCACCCAGAGTGGTTCTCACTTTTATTTCTGACTTTAACTGCAGTTTTTCAACATATCTGGGGCTGAACATTTGAACCTGGACAATCCTGCTCTAACGTCCACTCCGGTGTGTGCACAGAAAAACTTCTCCAGCACACCTCAGCAGAAAGACACCACACCCAAACATCAGAAGGAGAATGCTGGGTAACTTTGTTTCTATTTCATTAGACAGCATTTAGCTATCTAATGCAGGGTGTCCACAGATTTTTTGTAGCCTTATCTGAATTTCGAAGTGAACAGGCTTAATAGGGATATTAGATTGGTCATGCTATAATGTGCATTCAACTGAAAGTGATTAACTGCACACTATGTAATAAAAGAAAACTGTGACTTACCTTGAAGATTCCTTCAGTCACCCTGTGTAAAGTTCATCAGCACAGTTTATCTATTTATAGGTTAGTTATTGTGACATGTCTAGAAAAACAGGCTGGTTCCTATTATCACTTTCGTTATTTTATTTTTGTATTAAACCTTTATTTTAATAAGGCAAAAAACATGGCTTCTGGTGACAGGAATTCACACCTTCTGTCCAATCAGAACCAAGACTTATTTGTGCTTTGGTATAAACCCATATTTTTTTATTCAGTTTCAGGACACCCAAAGTTCGCAAGTCTATAATGGCCCACACCCCGAGGACACCCACCCCATTCAAAAATGCCATGGCCGCCCAGGAAAAGATGCACGGACCCTTAAAAATGGTGGTAGGTATCTTTATACACTGCTTGTGTGTTTGTGTGTGTGTTTGAGCCACCACAATATATAAATGTATTTTTCTCTGTGTAGCCTCAGCCCCTGGCCTTCCTAGAGGAGGACATTAGGGAAGTGTTGAAAGAGGAGACCGGGACGGATATCTTCATTCATGGACAGCCTGAACAAAGAGTTTATGAGGTACACGGCACTTCCATGTTGATCTCTGATTCACTCTTTATGAACTGTTTACCTCAACTAATACTTTTTTCCATTGTTCGGTTGATGTATAGGTGGATGCTCCTGCCAGGAAGGTGAGGAAGTCCTTACTGTTGGACAATTGGGGTAAAGACTGTCTCAACGTGCAGCTGTTCCCTCAGCAGCAGATCAACAGTAGTGCGCAGGTACGAGCAGAATTATAGTAATCAGTATAGAAAATAATCCGTAACAACCAGGAAGTCCATGATTTAATAGTCTTGAATTTTCAAATCTGACGGTTTCCTGAAACCTTGGTTAAAAAAATTTCAATACTAAATATCAAACCAAGAATTTTTTTAAGCTTGTCTGATTGTAGCAATTCCTTCTGATCACCAGTCTCATAACGATGGCATGTTGAGCAGCGCAATTCTGATGACCCCACTGACAGAAGGAGAGGAGGATCTCACCTGCTCCCCTGGCCCCCTGAAAATGGACTCCCAACTCCCCATCTGCCCTCTCAGCCCTCAGGCAAAAAAGGAGCTTCTTACACACCGAAGCCCGGTCTACCAAGCCTCCACACAAGTACGACACCTTACACCTTTAGCTTGAGCTTAAACAGGTCATATGTATCGTGCTTAAAACCACTCTCCTGTCCCCTCAGGTGAGCAGCGAGTGGGAGGCAGTGGTGTTTGGGAAGACACAAGACCAGCTGATCATGACGGAGCAAGCGAGGCACTACCTGAACTCCTCCCAGTTGCCATCGTGCACCTCCAGAGCGCTGGTCCTGTGAGCTCCAGAGCTCCTCTTTGCTCCTTACAGCAGCCCCCTCATTCCTCGCACTTCACTTTTAGACAATCTGGAGTAGGAAACTAAATGTTCACCTTTTTTTGTACGCGTGTGCTTAAGACTTACAGTAAGTATTTTAACCCACAAACAGGCGCATTAATGAATTTTGTAACTAAAAGAATGCAACCGGTCTTCCTCTTAAGATTACACTTTTTTATGACCGTTCTAGAATTTTTTTAAATCTAAATTCATCGGCTGTCTCGGGAAACGTTTAGTTGTAGACAGTGTAGCATAATTAGGAGAACCCAAGAAGATCTTTTTTCCTCAGGTGTCGGTTACTGAGATTGTAGAGCGAGAGAAAGGATTTGACATCATTGAACCATTTCCTGTCTTTCGCTCTTGTTATGTCAGTTCCAGACAACTAAGGAAATTCCAAAGAAAAAGATTTTTGGTGGAGTTCATCACTGGAAAGAAAAAAGAAAACACATACCAGTTAGTCCTTGGAGATTTTTAACAGATTGCTTTTTAGATGATTTTTTTTTTTAAAAAAACAACAGTGGTTAAGGATCGAAGAGAACTAGCAGTGTTGCACTAGCAGTGTTGCACTACTGATTGTGGGTAACTGTAATAGGGAGGGGCTCAAACGTGTTTAAGAGGAACTGGATAGCACTTGCAATGTGACTGTTTTGGCTCGAACCATAATAATGGTTCTGCTCCATGTTTTTGCTGAGTTTGACACTCACTGAATGTATTGTACAGCATTTAATTGCTAAAGTAGCGAATGTCGAACGGAAGGGTACCTCTTTGTTTTTTCCATTGTTTTTTGTTTTCTTATTTATTCGTTGCTGTAATTCGAGTTGTTGAGATGTTTATTGAGCACCTGGACTGTCCAGTTTTGAAACAGACTCACCTTTTCGCTGACAGACACGGCAGTGACTGCAGCCTAAAAAACGAAACCAACAACTTACATCCTAGCTGCTTTAGTTTTTAAACAGAAGTCATATTTGATACTGATTTTTAATATGCAGTCTCACACAAGTAACACGTTCCAAGACGAGATGGATTTCTCCATCATTTAGGTTCTATTTATTAAATCTTTACTAATTTATTTATTTCAAATCTATAAAGAGAATTTTATTTCTGTTGTGTTAAGAAAACGATATTCGGCTACCTTCCATCAGAAACATTTCTAAAACAAAAATTTTTAATAACATACACTGCCACTAATCATTCGTTACTAATTGGTTTCAATCTAGCCTCAATCTAGTCATCTCCAAAGTTCTGTGTGAGCTCAAATGAGTTTAATTACAATACAGGTAGCGGCATTTAGCTCCCAAACGCTTGTGTAGGCAAATTGCACTTTTTAAATGTTGTTCAAGTGTCTGTTTTTTTGTTTTTTTCTTTGTAAAATCCCCTAGTGTTTACATTTTTGTGATGGTGATTGATTTGAAGTGGCTTTTTTTGTTTGTTTCTTGTACAAATGAAAGACTGACCGTTAAATGGACTAAAAGAAGAGTTCCTCTCACTCACTAAATAATTCTGCAGGTGTAACTGAAGGCTGTGCTGTAGCTGAGAATCAGAAAAGAAGTGAACGAAACACAAGCACAATCCTTTGGAGATGTAGAACAGTTGTACTGCTTAAATCTAACTTTGTTTGGTGTTGAAGGTAATCGAGAAATTTACAGTAGAACGTTTTGTCCAGTCAGTGTCAGTGTGTTATACTGGTCAATGTGAAATTATTCAGTAGGTTTTTAAAAGGGTCTACATTAAGGCATTATAATTAAAACAAGTCTCTGTGATGTGCCGAGAGCTTTTGATAAGATCAGTTGGATAGTCCAACACTAAGACATCCTGTTCTCTGGGTAGCTTTTTCTTTGTTTTTTAAATTTTATTTTAATTCAACAAAAAAAAATGTATTTGCAAATCCCAGAGTCCGTTAGGTTATTCACCACATTTTATAGCATAAGATTGAATATTGTTTAAAATAACAATGCAGGTTACAGAGTTGTGAGGTACGTGTTTACATTTTTCGTCTTGTTTTTAATGTAGGTGTGAGTTTGTGTGTCTAAATTTCAATATAACACTCAACCACCTAATCGTAGATTTTGAAGGAAAATAGATATATGTAGCAGTTTAAAAACAGTGCATGACAAACAGTACTTTCAGCATATCTACACATTTTCACAAGCAAGACATTTTACTTCCAACACTATTTTGCTGAACATATATTGCCTGCCTCTCTGAATCCTGCCAGTATCCATTTTGTGACCCTTGTATGTATTGAGGGGGAAAAAAATAAAATGCTTTGTTCCACGTATTAAGCTTTTGGTTCCCTTATTTTTAATTGCTGAACTCATCCCATATTCTAATCATCTCACACCATACCACTTCCTGCCTCACCCATGTTTTCCATGCCATGACCAGATACACCATCATCACTCTCTCTCTCTCTCTCTCTCTCTCTCTCTCTCTAAGCACCAGGTGCATATGACACTGATTCCTAACCTTAATTTCTGGACCTGTTTAAAGGTAGTGGGGGATTGCTGACATTTTTTCTTTGGGGTCTACGTACATACACCCCTTCGGAACAAGAGGCCTCTCTGCAGGTCAGCTGCTCCAGCTAAAGGGGCCCACTCGGCCATGAAATAATGTCTTTTGGCTCCATTGTTCCCTGAGTCTGTTAGTTTTACAGACCCATTCACTCAATTGCCCCCGAATGGAGGAGTGCGTAGGCCCCACTGACATGCCTTCTGCTGCCTAGAGCCATTACAAGCCCATGGCACACGCACTCTAAATCATTTCTTCTTCTGACTCATGCTATTGTGCCTTTTAGTGGCCCAACATTGGTTTGAGAGACGTCAAAGCCTCCATTGACTTCAACTCGGGTTGGCGCTTTTATACAGTATGTGCTTGAATGCAGCTGGAGTCCTGCTGGTCGAACCCAAAACAAACACCTGTTGTACGATCTGACAGTGATGTGCATACTTCAGAGTTACGCACTAAGCTGATTATTTAGAGCTTGAGAGTGGCATTCAAAATGCAATTGGCTGCCAATGAACAGCAACATTATTGCATTTTCCATGTGCGTTTATAGGAGGTAGCTTGGCAGATGCCTTTAGCCAGAGTGACTTATTAAATGTGCACAAAGATACAAGAATCTGAAAAGATCAATAAACAGAAAAAGGCCC